>NC_056725.1:667171310-667361310 GCF_019279795.1 Protopterus annectens | reverse complement strand
GCAAGCCGCATTGCTGAAGTCTGACAGTTAGTATTGAGTCTAGGAAATACACCTGCTGCTTAACTGACTCTGTGGCAGCAGTTGTTCAAAAAAAGAAAATAATGCCTTATTTAAACATCTAAAAGAATGTGAGAATGCAAGTTTTTTTTTATTTTTTTGTCCAAGAATAAATTAAAAATGACCTAAGAGGGTGGCTTTGGGAGGCGAACATAGAATATAGTATGGTATATGAACCCACAACCTCTGACTAAAGTCTAATGTTGTACTCTTGCTTTGTGATACAGCCTAATGCATGCATACTTGCTTTTACAGTTGAGGTATGCATGCTCAGTTTGACACAACACTATAAAGTATCAAAAAAGCTAGCTTTAACTTTTAATGCTATGATAACACTACTCTTCTGCTGCATACATACCACATGCTTCCCTCACCTTCACCAGTCTAACCCCATGGGTTCGGACATTGACCTTCTGTCCCTGGCAGCTGTAGAAAAAAAAACAGAACAGAATGCCATAATGAATACCAGTCTTGCTTATATTCAACTTTTAAATTTTACAAGTACTCTCTGTAGTTTATACTTACACAGGTGTAGGATGTCTGCAGTCATAAATTCTTTGATCCAAGCATTGAGGGTATCCCTTTTCCTCTGCTGCATGTCATTGAAATGATGTCTACATTGGTTACTGGTGCATGGGATACCTGTGGCACTGGATACAGCCCAGGTAAAACTATCCCAAGATTCCGCCTTACACTGGGAGCCAGAATAATCCCCCTACAAAAGCCTGGTGCTGTGGTTCTTAAGTAGGAGTCCCATAAAAGTCTTGGACTCCTGAACACCCCATCTCTGTGTCCTAAACCTGACACCTTCTCCAGGAATGCCTGCATGTCTACCATGGATCAAGAGCAATGGAGAGTGATACCTTCCTGCCAATTCCAGTTATAATGTTTACTGTGAGTGTGCACACTATTTGAAACTATTTCTCTCTGCTTTCTATCTCACAAGCATGGTGCTTGGGGCTGTGCACCTCCGAGCACCATGTCTGGACTATGGTAAGCAAAGCGCAACACTGCTAAGCAGTGAAACATTACATAATTGCAGTTGCAATTTTAAAGTTATTGGATGTACAGGTAGCTGTGTATGTGTATTAGACAAATGTGAATACCATGGCAGTCCAGACAGTGGAAATATACTTAAAGGAATATAGTAAACAATATACCCACAGTCATACATTTAAGAATAAATATGATAACACATAGGTAAATGAATACATAACTGATGCAATACTAGTGTGCCAGCCCTCATACATATAAATTCATATCAGCTCCATTATGTCAGGTGTTATAAGTGAGAGTAACTGTAATGGGAACGTGGAACAACAGTAAAAGTGTACGGAATGCACTGTATTCAAACATAGGACCATGTGTGTGTCAGTCTTACACGTACACATGTTGCCACAAGAAGGTTGAATAAACAGTTGTCTATGTTGCAGTTCATTGCTATAAAGTGCAATGTCACAACAATAAAACAAAGGTTGCACACCCTGTACTAGAACTCAAGACCATTTGTACTCCAGCCCTACACTTACTGCTGCCACAATAATAGTTACATTACATTCCCTAGTTGACTAATTGTTCTTAAGTTCTTGCTGTGAACTAAGCACAACATTGACTAGTGGATTTGTGCTATGACCAGTAGTATTAATTGAATGTATCATGTTTCTATTTTTGGCTGTCTGGGTCCTGTCTGCTTCTTGGGAGCTCCAGTTGACCAGTTTGTGCACTGTCACACTTCATGCAAACAAGATAAGCACAGCCAAACCTGACATTCATTTTTCTTTGTATCCCATGCTTGCACTAAGTGGCCCATTGTGCAAACACTGGCCAATAAAAAAAGAAGAAAAGAAAGAAAAGGGAGAGGTAGTTGAAATGAAGAAAAGCAGTCTATGATATACACACTGGAAAATGTTCATAGGTTCATAGGTTCATATGTAGGTACTAGGCTATCTGCCCGAGGGCATTTATAAGCCTAGCCAGAGTGTGTCAGCTTTCGCCACCCCATTGATTAATTAACTGATCTTCTGTCAAGCAGAGCCAATGATGCGATCCTAGGGGTGTATTTTATGTTACTCATCCATTCGTCAAGGTTTTTCTTGAAGAGTGTTAGTGAGGGGGTCTGCCTGATGTAATTTGGAATTTTGTTCCAAAGCATGGGGAGTCTCTGTGACAGGAATCTATCCCTCCAGCATGTTCTATTTATTGTTGTGGTGAAGTTTAGCTCACTAGAGCACGTGGCTCACAGTGACTTGGATATCTTTAGGTGGAGCATGTCCATCAATTCTGAGTTGGACATGGCTTTGTAAGTTAGGCAGAGATCACCTCTGAGTAAGCGATATGCCACTGAGTACAGCCGGAGATTTTTCAGTCAGGCTGCATAGGACATATGTTTGAGACCAGTAATCCTCTTGGTGAGGTACTTTTGTGGTCTTTCCAGCTGTTGGAAGTGTCTTGTGAGGTACATCCCAAATGGAGCAGTGTACTCTATGATGGGTCTAATGAGGGATGAGTACAGGGGCACTATAACCTCTTTATTTCTAGATGCGAACCCTTTAGTAATTAGATGGGTCACATAGAAGGATTTCCTAACTACTTTGGCAATATGATTGTCAAACAAGAGATTACTATCTACCTGGGTCCCCAGATCTATTATTACTTCTTCTGTATTAAGAGGGCTGCCACCTATGTGGTAATGTGTGGGTGTTTTGTTTTCCCAAAAGACATGATTATGCATTTTTTGGCATTTAGCTTGAGGCCATGACTTTGACACCAGGTGTCCATCTCAGTAAGGCCCTTTTGGAGGATATCCATGTCAGCTGGAGAGTCAGTTATGGCTCCCAGTTTGCAGTCATCATTGAACTTGGTTAGCCATAGTCTTCCTGTGTTTGCCTGTATGTCTGAGAAGAATATTCCGAACAGTAGGGGTCCCAGGACCGAGCCTTGCGGGACACCACTTGTGACTGGTTTAGAGTTGGACCTGGAGCCTGCTATTCTTACCGTGTGAGTTCTATCTGTAAGCCAGTTGGAAACCCATCTTGTGACGTAGGGGTTTATGTTCAGGCTGGTGAGTTTTTCTGTAATACCCGAGTGGGGAATGGTGTTGAAAGCCTTGGCGAGGTCAAGGTAGGCTGTGTGAACCACCTTTCCCTCATCTATGTCCTTGGTGACTGTCTCAAAGAAGTCAACCATGTTTAGTAGGCATGATCTGCCCTTAACAAAGCTGAACTGGGTCAGGTCAAGTGTTTGGAGGTTCCCAATGTCTTTGTTAATGAGTTCCATGATAATGCGCTCCATAGCCTTGCAGACCAGGCTAGTCAGGCTTATGGGGCGATAGTTACCAGGGTCAGTTGTGGCCCCTCCTTTGTGGAGAGGAATAACCATTGATGTGTGCCATTCTATGGGCACGTAGCCTGTGGAGAGGCTGAGGTTGAACAGCGTGTTTAGGTGGGGGGTTAGTTCATTCCAACTGGTCCCATTGACGCTGTATTTTTGGCTTTTGAAAGGGCTGTTTTCACCTGTGCATCTGTGATTTTTGGGACACTACACTTTTCCAATATTGTTGTGGGCCCTTTTGGAGGTGATAGCGGGGTGAAGTTTGCACTGAATCTATCTGCCAGGATGTTGGCAATATTAATAGGTTCAATATAGTTTGTGCTATTTTGCACTAGTTCAGTGCATATCTGTGAGTTGCCACTTAGATTCTTAACATAGCTAAAGAAGGCTTTGTGGCTATCTTTTGAATCCTTGGCTATTTTTCTTTCAAAGTTAGCCTTGGATGATTTAACGAGGGACCTCAGTTTCTTACTGATACTGATCAGGGATGTCTTTCCTTCTTGGGATTTGCTTTTTTTCTGAACTAGTTTTCTCCTACTATTGTATAGCCTGTTTATTGCAGGGGTCCACCAAACTGGCTTCCTTCTCTTAGAGGAGTGAGTCTTGGTTTTGCTAGGGATGGCACTATCCATGCATCCTTGTAGGTGCTCATGGAGTGCATTTGTAAAGGTTTCTGTAACTTGGGCAGCATTATCCTTTAGCGTGGGGGCTGTGAAACTTACCACCTCTGTCTTAAGTAAGATGAAGTTTGCTTTAGAAATGTTTTTTACTGTGGTTTCCTTAGTTGGGGGTGGTGGTTGGGTGTGGACATCCAGAGTGATTAGTTTATGATCTGATCTAATCAGTGACGGGTTGACCTCCAGTGTGGAACACCTGTCGCCCATGTTGGTGATGACCAGGTCCAATATGTTTTCACCTCTGGTAGGGGAGTTTACCAGCTGATCCAGGGCATTTGAGTTGATGAATTCCAGGAAGCACTGGGTCTGGGAATTTGTACTCGAGTAGTTTTCCCAGTGAATGGTAGGGTAATTGAAATCACCCAATATCAGGGTGTTTGGTAGGACCTTCATGTTTTCCAGTGTCTCCAGAAAGGTGGAGTGGTGGTCCTGGGTCATGGAGGGTGATCTGTAGTAGGCCACAATTTGCATTGCAGATTTGCCCCGATGTTAGTTGCACATGGATGATCTCAGAGGTATCATGCTGCGCCACTAACCTGGAGGTGTAGGTATCCTTGATAAATATGGATACGTCCCTCCTTTTGTGTTTTGGTCCATGTTCTGTGGCTGAACTGTGTGGTATGATTTGTAGCCCGGTAGTGCTGGGTGCTCTCTGGAGCCACCAAGTTTCAGCTGCACAGATGTCGATGTTCTCCATACTGAGGAGTGCTTTGAGCATGTGCATTTTGAGATTTAAACTCCTGGCGTTGAGTAGCATAACCCTCAGTTTTTTGTTAATTGCCCTGTTTAAAGAGGTGGGTTTGACTTTTGAGCCTTGCCTAAAAAAAGGCACTATGGGGGCAGCAAGAGCCTTGGCCTGTATTTGAAAGCCTATGGGTGACAGGTGCAAGACGTCTCTTGTGAAGCAACGCGGCTTGTCGAGCATGTCGTCCCAGGCTGACAGACACTAGATCCCCTTTGAATGACAACAGAAGCTTAGCCAATTGTTGAAACTGATATTTTTTTTCTTTATACTGCAGTATCATTCTTGGTGAGGGCAGGTTGCTACTCAGGGTCAGGGTCATACCAGCCTAGGCTACATGATCAGAGAGCTCTTCCATGTCTCTTTTCATGTAGTCCAGGGAGGTATGTCTCAGGTCATTCACACCAACATGAACAATGACAGAGTCATATTTGTACTTTGTCTGGAGTGACCTGAGTGCTTGTGTTATGTGGCGGATTCTGGCTCCCGACAGGCAGCTAACAGTAACCTCCAGCTTGTCCAGCCTAGTGAGTGGGACATCAGTGTGCCTGACTATAGAATCACCTATTACTAGTGTGTTAGGTATGTTATTTCACCTTAAGGGCTGTGATTATGCGGCAACTGATTTTGTGTTTTATGTGTTGTCTGGTTTGTGACGGGAAGTGCAGGTTGTTTGGGTGTCTGCTTTGGAGGTCTCTGATGCTTTTGCAGGTTTTTATTTAGAGCCTCCGAGTATGATTTTGTGTATTTATCTGTATTTTTTGCCAGTGCTGTTTTAGTAGGTCTGTGTGTGGCTGGAGTTGTGGTGCAAGTGTTAACCTTCTCCTCTTGACTGTCTGTTCCAGTCTTGGGTGGAGACAGCTTAGCTTCCACATGTAAGATATTTCTACACAGGTCTGTATTTGAAATCCTACTCCAATGAACCTCCAGAACACAGGCTGGGTGTCTTATCTCTCTTTGTCACACAAACTGCTTTGCAGCAAAGAACTTAAATCAATATGCACACAACCAACTACAGCAACATCTACACTGATATCAAACCAGGCACGTCTTATTTGTACATGTATTAGTTCTGGATGTAGTGTACATAGTGATCATAAAACCTGTCATGATTATGACTTGCAAATATACAGCTCTGCCTTACATTTCTGTGTTTGTTGACCATTCTTTATTTATCTGAGCAGTAATCTGAGACATGCAGTGTGTAAGCCATTCTATATCATTGGCTATAAAATATATGAGGATATTATGTGGAAATGATATCATATGCAGATGACAACAAATGAAGGGCAGGTTGGACGTTAAAGAACAGAACCTGTGACTCCTGTGCTGCTTACTTACATTTCCAACCTTACATTTAACACTTTGCAGATCTATCCTGACATGCCAAGTAAGGCAGCCTGCAGTGCTGTTGTATTTTCCTTGTCCCAACCACTAATCATTCATAGTTGCAAACCATTAAAAACAAACAGTGAGGGAGTGACTGTACTATGTTTACATGTCCTACTTGGATCCAATTTTTTGGGGATTCAGCAATTCTAATGAATTCACATCTCATTTTCATCTTCACCATGCTAACAGCCCTGAATCAACACCATATAAACAGGCAACAGTGTAGCTAGACATACTGATGATGAGGACAGCTGTTTATGTTAGGAAGGCTGTACTGAGGAGTACTGAAATTTAGAAGGTATACTTCCATTTGGTCAGCTACATACTTCATATGCTAGAATGTATTTGAGAAAAATCTGAAGGAAAGGTTTTTGCACTTTTATCTGTAGCCATTAATTAGAAGTGCACTGATCACATGGGCATGTTTGCCAAGCCATTTCAGAGGTATACATGATTGTCAATACATGAAAATGGAATGCTGTGTGATAAATATGTACAGATGTTTCAGGAACAGTTCCATTTATAGCACTTTTAGCATTTCAATGACATTTTTTTAGCAAAATGTGTTATCTTCCTGTTCTTTGGAGGGGGGAGTGAAGGTGAGACTGTTATGGCACAAACAATTATAGACTGTTCTTTTTGGGGGGTGAGGGAGAGCAAATGTAAGTTACTGCTATGGCACAAAGAATAATATGTTGCATTTGTTACTCTCTTTGTTTTGCATTCTGCCTGTTGTTCATATTTCACATCTGTAGACTGTTGTATATTTCTACAGGGGGTAATACTGACTGACTACCTTTTCTGTTTTATCTGGAATCAGTTATTCAGTACTTATGTGATACTTATGTGTATTATCCTTCTGTTGTCTTTTATGACACCAGGACTATGCTACTCTGACATGTCACTGATGCTGAGAACTAGGTCATAGTGGTGCCTTTATGCAACATAGTGTTTTTATGCTGGGAAGGGGATGAGGAGATATGGGATGTAGGATGCAAATTTTGCAAAAGATGGTTGCTGATCTGAATGCTGTGGGTGGCACTGGCAGTGACATGATCACATATGCATGGAGGACAGCACCTGCAGTGGGCAGTGACCAGATAGGTACCAGAGGAGACCCTACTAGGGAACCACTGCTAACACCCAATGAAGAGTTCTTGGTCAATATTAGGGATCCGGACAGCTCACAGGAGAGTGCAGTACAGTGCGTCCTGCATGTGGGTGCAACAGTGTCATAGACAGAAAGCACTTCCCAGGAGGAGCTTCCAGGTTGGCTTTGGTATCTCAACAGTTGAATACTCTTGTATAGTAAAAGAATTGAAATAAATATGTTGCTTCTGAGTCACATGTATTTTTTGGGGGGGTTAAATATTGCTGTAGTTATTAGCTTAGGTTTGAGTTGACAGCCATGTTCTTGTTGAAAGTATACTTAATGGACATATAAAGGGGTAAAAGTATTACCCCCTGAATTACTGCTAATTGTGATGATGTTGCTCTTACCTCATGCTTAACTTCTTCCAGGACCATCTGGATTACAGAGGAGAATCTCTTCTGCAGATGGTAAGCCTAACATTTTTATGTCGGTAATGCTGAGCAATTTAAAGAAATATTTTAGTGCATGCTGTTGATGTCAGGCCTGTTGTATGTATTGCTGTACTGTCTGCAGTAGTGGCAGCACTGTTACTTTGTTAGTATATATTGCAGCATAGCAGTGTAGGTATTAATCTATTCATGTGTTTGCTGCTTTTTGTCACAGGTGATCATGACAGTAGGAGTGTGGGCCCTCTGCCACCTGATGTCAGTGTATCAGCAGACACTCATGATGATAGTAGCCAAACTGAAGCACAGTCAGGGGGTGCAGAGGTTGAATCTGACACTGAAGTTGACTGAGCCATCCCATGCAACTTCAGGGGACACAGCCAGTAGGCCTATGCATACCCATTCCAGTGAGGTCACAACTATTGAACAGGTGGAGGGAGAGGCCATTGATCAAGAAAGTGTGGCTACTATGGCTTCATTGCCTGTTAAGTCTGGCTGTAGCTAAAGTGTGGGAAGGTGTCATGCAGGCGGGTTGACAGGGGTGCTCAGAGGGGACCTGCTGTCCTTCCTCCACATAGTGCAGGCATACCTTCCCATACCACTCAATGCATGTCTAGGGCCATCAACTACCTGAAGTTTTCTTACATGGCACAAAATTAGGAAGGGGCATTAAGCCCTAACTTCATTGTATGTTACACAGAAACTAATATGTATCTTATGCCAAAATTTGCTCATGCAAGACCTGCTGAAGTAAGGCTTCTGGTCATCTGCAAGGGCATAAATATACATATAATAATGCATTTTTTCTATTAATCGTTCTATTAATCTTATTGATAAAAAAAAGGAATAATTGTCTTTAATGATTTTTAAGGAACAAAAAGTCAACAATTGGAAGTTTCCTTCCTTCCTTACTTGACTTTTTAATAAAAGAGTTTACCTTTGAAGATACCATTGCTGTGATCTACTTTAAAACAGCAAAGTACCATAATCTTAACTGATAAAACAGCTACACCATAACATTGAAAGTATGGAATAATAAACATCCATAACATCGAGCAACAGAATGTCAACTATATACAGTACAAAACACTGAAAAGCCATAACGCCGAAGACCAGAATGTCGAATTTAAATAAGCAGATGTTACGTTCCACTCCTTTCACCTGTGCACTGTAACAAATTGAGTGTAGATGCGATTACACAGAACATTTTTTTAAACTCCATATCTTTGCAAATATTGTGCCAATCCTGAGCAGAAACATAGATCCTATAGTCACAAAAAGAAATACAAACACCATAACTTCTGTGTCATGTCTGTAACATAAAAAATATCCCCATTCTTATACCGCAAATAGAAACTCCATATGTGCAGTGGTTATCATGCGCAAAAACATTTCCACACACACAAACATGACCAGTAAGTCCTATAGCTTTAGTAGGTTGTAATAGCTTTCAAAAAATGTTAATATAGCTAGACTTATTTCTCAACGTCTCAAACTATGAGTGCTGCAAGAGCAGTTTTTATTTTTTTCAGAGAAGGTGGACAGCCATGCACACTCTCAGTTCTTCAACTCTATTCTGCACTCTCACCAGAGTGGAAATTAGAACTGCTGAATCTGTCACCCAAGAGCCCAAAATGCATTTTATTCTCCTATGCCATGCCTCTATAGAGTTTTGTGTCCTAGGTAAATATAATGCATTGAGCTCCAAAATGCTCCAAAACTTGATGGGAAACAAAGGGGGAAATTTTGCAAAGGGAGTACTCCTTGTGGTAAACTTTCTTGTCTTCCCTATTAAATACTAGTCACTGAACTATTTCAGTAGATCTTTCCCTTCAGCTGAAACACATCCTGGAAAGCATTAAAGGCTGTTATGACTTCATCTTCCTGTAAAGATGCTAAAGTAACAAGACTCTTTACTGCTAAATGAAACCATAGCAAACTGTTATATAAAGAAGACAAACCCAGGGCTTGCACCTTACACCAAATATTTTGGCCAAAATGAAAGAAACGTCCCTTAGATGTTATTCCAGTGATATTAAGTCATACACTCTTTATAGCAGCTATTTCAAAGTAAAAAAAAATTACCTAACACTGGTGTCAAATCAATCTTCCATAAGCAAATAAAACATGCAGTGCCACATGATATTGTAGGATTTCAGAGACTTCTTAGACATTAGGCAAAATAGCAGTGGTACAGACGTTGTGTAACCACCATATTTTACCAGACCATGGATACTATACAGCTGCCTGCATAAAATGCCCTCATAGAAGTATGTGCCATCCATTAGCCATATTGTTGCATGGCTCAGGTCATTTAGATTACTAATGGTTGTGAATACCAACACAGTAAGGTCAGTTGCAGAATCTTTTAAACATTTCTTTATGAATGTGCAACCTTTCAGAGGGAACTGGTTAAGGTCAACATTCTCCAATGTCAAATCCTGCAGCTGTGCAGGTCTGCTTTGTTTTCTGCAGATTCTACCCACTTGCGGCAGTAGAGCCTTATGTCTTGATAGGCTGGGAACATATGCTAAAGTGGTAGACACCACAACGTAATTTACTATTAAGCATGGCATTTCTCTGGACATTGTAGCCTTTTGTTTCAACTCTGTGCACATTAGATATCTCTCAACCTCTACAGGGTTACCTGTATGCAAATGCAATACTGATTTGCAAAGTTTCTCTTCATTAGATAGTGACAGGGTTACTACTCTACCTTTGCACTTGCTCCCATGTTTGTATTTGCAACACCAGTATATTTTAGTGTTGATTGTGCTTTCTAGATTGTACACATATCTGTCAATAATTAAGATTTCCTTACCCTTATGAGATGCAGTTTCATGATATGGTATATAGGTTGCCTAATACCACAGGAGTGGTGAACATGATATCTGCCATCTTTTCTGGTACAATGTATGAGTTGTTAAAGTGACAGTGTCACATTTAAAGTGTTCAAACATTAACATAATAGAATTGTCATCATTCTGGCCTTATATGTTCTGGGTTTTCAGTGTTTTGAACTGCATAATTTGATGTTCCATTGCTCAATGTTATGGATATTCATTATTCTGTATTTTTGATGTTATGGTCTCGCAGTTTTAACAGTTGACATTAAGGTAATTTGCTCTTTTAAAGTAGATCACATTTCTGTAACTACCCAGTGTTATAAAGGCTTGAGATCACATATATTTCTTTCTCATATTAGAGAAAAACAAGAGATTATGCAAGACCACTGGGTGCTGTTTTCCCTCAATTTGTATGAACTTGGAGTTGTATGTATAATTTTTGATGCAATGGGAGACATGTCCCCCAAGTGCAGGTACTGACAAGGCTTGTTCCTTGCAAAATACATTTATTTTGAGCTGCTATATTGCCATAGATTAAATAGTTGGCTTTCAAGGTTTTAAGAGTGATGATTTGAGCTGTGAAAGTTAGTTATGATTCATTTCATTTTTGTTGAACCTCCTTTCTATGAAAACAATGAATTGGATTCTAACAACTTGCAGATAACCACGAGAAACAGAAGGATAGTAAATAGTATCATGAAAAAGTAATAGCATGTATCAACAAACTTTATCTTCTTCATCGTGATATAATGAAAATGTTCAGTTCATAATGCATGAAGAAAAATCTCTAATAATCTCTACATTTCATGTATGAACAAAATGGGCCTTCAAATGTAGGTCTCTGATGCTCTTAAACTGATATTACATGTAATGTTCAATGGTGTACTTAAGGCACCAGACACTCCAGAGACCAGAAGTAGTGTATATTAATTTGCTGCCTTTATTTTTTTTATTACCTGCACACACACACAAACACACACACATACACACATGTTGCTGTGACCATAGTCAACAAACAATTCATGAATATTGTCCTACACATGATGGTAAAGTGTTGCATGCATAATGATAAATCCCCTTTAGGTTGACACAGGACTGATCAGTCTAATACCAATTACGCTCATCATCAAAGTGATCTGGCATCACCCACAACTCCACTCCTTTGCAAAGAGAATGAAATTCTCTTTTAAGGTTGAATGCTATGCACATTTACATCTCATGACATTTGAAAACATATATATTTCATTTTGAAAATGTTAAGTATCAAAAGCACTTAACATTACTTTACAACAATTTATAATTCTGATTAATATAGAAAATATTTAGGCTTTTACAGTCTCTAAGCATAATTTCTTTGTCAACAATTATTTTGCTACCAGGGTGGCATAGTGGTGCAGCGGATAGCATTGTCATTTCACAGCAAGAGGTTTCACAGTGTGATTCTTGGCTGAGGTGCCTACTGTGAGGAGCCTGCAAGCCCACCCTGTGTTTGTGTAGGTTTCCTGTGGGTGCTCTGGTTTCCTCACACATTCCAAAGACATGTAGTAGGTAGATTCCATACTGTAAATTGGCCATAGATGTGAATGTGCATGCAGTTGTTTGATGTGGAAGAGCTACCATGGCAAGACTAGCCACATGGCAGTATAAATCTTGGCTCCAGATGACTGTCACAGTTGAAGTGATACCCTGATCCCATGTGCTAAAAAAGGGGTTGTATTACCTATCTGTTCTGGAACAATCTCTGGCAGCATGTATATGTATTTTTTCTCCATTTGTTAGTGGTCATTACATTAGGCTCCTCAGAGGTGTTTATTTTTTCATGAGAGATCAATAATAATAACAGAGAGAAAGAGAGAGAGACAACAGGTGTGTAGGCGTGTGCTCGTGTGTGTATGTATGTGTGTGCGTGTGTTTATGTATGTGATTGTGTGTGCAGTGTGTGCGTGTGTGTGTGTGTGTGTGTGTGTGTGTGTGTGTGTGTGTGTGTGTGTGTGTGTGTGTGTGTGTGTGTGTGTGTATGTGTATGTGTGTGTGTATGTGTGTGTGTGTGTGTGTGTGTGTGTGTGTGTGTGTGTGTGTGTGTGTGTGTGAGAGCGAGAGAGAGAGAGAGAATGTAGAAGAGCTCAGCAGAAGAGTACCTGATAGTGGTGTGCAGGCAGGTGATAATCATCAGTGCATTCATTTTATTTTATTTTGTCTTTCTATATCATAGTAGTCTGACTGGGTGTAGCATGAACTCCTTTTCAGTGGAGGCTGGAGCTTTCTGCCAGCTCTGGCTACAAACTAACATTCGACAATGCAGATTAAGGTATCAGTAAAATGGAATGTCACTCTTGGCCAATATATTTATCAATAAGTATTGTGCTGATAGTTTTAGTATGTTTGTGGCAGTCAAAAACTAAAAAAGTAAAGGCACACAGTGCCATAAGACTTGAAAGAATTCATCCTAGAATAGTTAAAATACTGTTGGAGGGACATGGCATTTTCACTAGCTAATCTTTTTAAAAAATAATGTGAAGAGGGCAGGATTTCTGCAGAATAAAAGCAGAAGCTGTAATTACTCATTACAAGACCGACAACAGCAAAAAGGTTGGAGGTTATGGATGAGTTAAAAGTAGGCAACTATCGTGTGAGCACACTGAGGAATGTTGCTGACATTCTATAGTATGTGGACAGCTTGTAGGATCTCATACAGCATATCAGACATAGTGTGGAGGTCTTGTCATCCCAAGAACATAGAAACAATTAAGGTAGTTCAAACAAGGTCATCAAAATTGTGCATATTCTACTCTGGAATGCACAGCAAGAGACTGCAGCACTTAACATGTACAGTCAGGAAGGGTGAAAGAATGCATTTGGGGAAAAAATGAATATAGAGTATTCTAAGGCAATATGTACAGTTCAAGTGAGCTATATCATTAAACAAGTGACCCAATCAAAACTTGTAGAGTGGAGAACACAGAGAAGACATAAAGAATGATTTCACAGAGGAAGGGCTTTCCTTACATGGGCCTTATAATAATATCAAGATGGCTGGAAAAAAAATAAAACTACTGCCTGTTGCAGACTTTATGAGTTAGACTTGAAGCTATGAAATATAGTATTCAAATTAAAGGTATAAGTATGAATAAATACAATGGACCTGATTATTAAGTCCATACATATTTTCATTTTTACTGACATGAAATGGGTATATTTATAAAAAAACACACACATATATATATATATATATATATATATATATATATATATATATTAAAGCTCTGATATAAAATTTGGAGATTTAGAGGTGCATACTATTTCATCATGTTGCATCTCAGTCATCATCATCATCATCATCTCCTTTTATCTTATCTGAGTTAGGAGTCAGCACAGCGAAACAACGGTCCACAGAATGATTGGCAGTGGAGTTTTATGGTGTCGAGTTGCCAGCCCGGCGCCCAGCCTTCCACAGAAGGCACACACACACACACACACACACACACACACACACACACACACACACACACACACACACACACACACACACACACACACACACACACGTGCGCACTCACACCTAGGGCCAATTGAGAGTGTCCAATACACCTACAGATAATGTTGCATCCCAGTACTGTTCTTTACCTGTCTTATTTGTACACACAATTGTAAAATGATACCTGGCAACAGTTTTTTACTCAGGTCCAAACACTTGCAAGGTCAGAATAGATTGAAGTGTCTGTGAAGCTTAAAGATATGAACTAAGCTTTAAGGGAAACTTCAGATAATACCTTTTCTCATACCAACGTAATATGTTTCAGGACAGAATCAGTGTAGTCTCAGCAAGATGAAAGAAAAACAATCTGCAGAATGAGAATGAATGAAATGTTCTGCTGCAAATTCGAGAATGAGTCTGTGTACCTAGACAGACAAATAACTGTTGAACTAATTTAATCAATCATAATTTCTACTCCAGAGGAGTGAATCATGTCAAACAAATGTGCTGAACTTTGATTATTAAAAAAAAAAAAAAAAAAAATTGTGTTCGTTTGCACACTTTTCTGGATGTTTGCGTGACACCTTGTCACTCAGTTCTTTGGAATGTATGCCTTAAGCACTGTAATAATGGGTTTGTGAATTTTATGCATCTGAGCAGTGGAGTGATTTTTTCCCTTGACAACTACATCAATTTTCATTTTATTTATTTATTTATTGATTCTGGGTGGGTGTTTTTCATACAACTTATTAAAAGTATCTGTGCTTCCCTACCTTATGTTGCATTAGTAAAACACATGGTCTGTATTGTCTTTTCTTACACAGAGTTAATGCCTTATTATCTACCAAGTCATAACGTAGGTTGGTTAATGTTATAGATACCCTGCATTCCAAGTTATACCCTTTCCAACAATTATCAATAAAAAGTGGCTTAAATTGGGAGAATTTGCTTTTCAAGTCAAATGTATGTACTAATGGACAGATGCAGCTCCTAAATGCTTTATCCATGCATGGGTCATCTCAAGCATTCTATGGTATGATACCAGTTATTCTCATTAGGGCTAATATATAATTATCAGTCTTGGGATAGGTAAGACCAAACTATAACCAAATGGGATAGGTTATTTTGAGCACAAAAAGGGACATTGGCTAGTCTTCAAATGGCCTGCAAGGGCAGCTAGCCTAGTACTTACCTATGAACCTATGTATCACTAGGCTTTTTGGAAACTGACTGTATTTCAGATGTTGTGATTCCTTTGGGTAGCTTTTTGTCTTGCACAGTCTGCTTGGGAGAAAAACAGAAAAGTATTTTTATATGATTATTTAGAATTATATGTTTTATGTAACGTGTGTTGTATAACAAAATGGTCAGCAGATTCAAAAAAGTCTTCACGGACCCTTTACACCATGTGCATGTCGCAGTGCACCATCATGGATTCAGTAAGTGGAGCATACAGCAGCACAAAAAAGGTAAACACCGTGGTATACTAGTTACAGCATAAGGAGCTGAACTGTATACTAATCAACCAATCCAAGTTGGAGGAGCTATTCAACAAGCTATAAACCAACCGTGTAGACTCAGTGCTTGTTTTCCCTGTGAATTTCAAAACCTACTGGAATACAGCCACAGAAAGGAGTACACATAAACAATATTAGGTGCTGCTGTTGCTTTAATTCATGTGAATGTGCAACAGTTTGAAGTATATGCTACTGCTGATGCTATTCCGCCAAGGCCAAGAAGGAGAAGAGTTTTCAGGCCCCATTTAACTTAATCATAACCTACATGATGTGGAAATTGTAGAGCACTACAGGATGGATAGAGACACACTACAGAAACTCTGGAAGCTCTGTCATCCTCAGCTCAGAGCCAGGGTAAACTGAGGGGACCCCATCGCAGTGGAGACAAGGATATGTGTAGCACTTACAATCTTAGCTACAAGAACCTTTCAGAGACCAACAGGGGACATGCTGGGAGTGTCACAGGCATCAGCATCTAGGATCCTCCACCAGTTCCTGAATACTGTGCTCCAACATGCCAGTGACCACATACATTTTCCTCATACTCCTGAGGATAGGGCCAGAAATATGCAGGACTACTACCCTGTGGCACACTACCCTGAAGTACTGGGTGCCATAGATTGCTCACATATAAAAATTAAGGCAACCCTGGGGAACTGGGAAGGTTCTACATAAATAGAAAGGGCTTCCACTCTATTAACTGCCAAGTCAAGTGAATGCCAAGGTAATCATCTTGACATGCGCTGGCAACCATAGCAGTTACCATGACTCATATATCTGCACACCTCTCAACTGTATCAGATGTTCACTAGGGGTGGTATACCACATGGTCATTTACTGGGGGATGCAGGTTATGCACTGGAAACATGGCTGATGACAACCATCAGAAATGCACACACACCCACTGAAGAATGCCATAATGAGACACATGCTCAAACCAGAAATATCATAGAGCATGTGTTTGGGCTGCTGAAGTTGTGGTTCTGATGCCTAGATACATCTGGGGAGCCATACAATGCAATTCATGGACATGTACTGAAATATTCACAGTATGTGGCATGCTATGCATCATCATCCTGAGAAAACAGCTTCAGCAGGATCAACAAGGGGAAGGAGAAAACATCCAACCACCAATGCCAAGGTCACCACAGCCACATGCAGGTGAGGAGTCAGAGGGGGAAGTAGCAGCTGATCTGGGTGTAGGCAGACATAGGTGTACTCAATATGCCCTCGCATTGGCAAACCACTAAAGGCCTAAAACCTTCCTCTTATGCACATGCATATAGTAAAATTGATGCCAGGAAACTCTCACAACCTTTACCTCCCAGTGCATTGGCTGTGTACTGATTGCATCAAACAGAATCAGCCCTGAACTAAAATGGTTGCATCTGCAGGATTTACAAGGTAAGTATTGAACCTGGAGTGTATTGTGTGAGAATATGAATGAGTGGTATATCCTTGCATTTCATTACTTGGTAGTGTAACTAAATAAAAGGTGGGAGATTTGTAAAGAAATTACCTTAACATGTGACAGCAGAGACTTATTTGACTTATATGTGTCCATTATTAAGTAGTAGGCCTCAGGTATCAAAGATTCAAACAGTCATACCTCTCAAAAGTAGTGATGGTCACTGCATTCTCTCAGTTGACCACCATATTTTGTACTGGAAAATCATTAAAGAGAGATGTTAGAAAGTAATGATATACATTGCAGTTTCAGACTTCACATCCCTCACAAGATCATCCACAATAAAGTTGGGAAATTTTAATGCTATCAACTGTTTAACTTTGTAAGACCAATATAATTCAATGGTATAATTACTAGTTCAACATCACAAATGTGCATACTCTAGGCACTAAGTCAGCTATGCACCCTGAGCATCAGACACAAAACTTATTTATCCCTGAATCTAAAAGATACAAAACAGGGATATGGCACAGTTATCATCACTTGCACAAGATGTTTTGTGGGGGGTAGGAAGCCTAGGCTGACACAAAAGGTCGGTGAGTGTGTGTGAGTAAGAAGGAGAAGCAGGCAGACATTTGGATAAACCAACAAATGGCTAGTGAGACAAAATGAGTTTTAAGCTGCATGGCTGAACCATGTAATTGTTGTATGTGTGTCCATAGGGGTCCTCCAGGTGAAATTGGTGTGTAAGTGCCTGCATGAACACAACCAAGCTCTGTGCTAGCTAGCTTTACATCTTGGTATGTAGGACAGGTGTGAACCATGCATGGTAGAGGTGACAGTTTATTGTTGTCAACCCTGACCGTGTGAACTAGCTCTGCCAGGAGTTGCACTGGCACATCCAAGCCCACAGTCAGATGCACTTCTCCTACCTGAATGTGACTGATGTCTGCTTGACATTTCCCTTTACAACGACGCCCAAGACCTGGGTGTGGACAACTCACCCACTGATGGAGCAGTGGCAGTACTGCCACTACAGGAGCGTGATTGGGCATGGCCACATTGGCTAAAAGCAGATGATGTGGCTGACCTACGTCTATGAGGATGCCTTTCTCCTCTCAGCAGATGTTCCATCACAGACACCCCTTGTTACAACATGTCACTCATCCATTCCATTGAATCATTAACACGTTTGAAGCAGTCGCACATGTCAACCTATGCCACATCTACAACCCTAAATATTTCTCTGGAGCACCTATGGGAACATGTCTGTATGTCCATGATGGCCATAAACATATGCTGCGTGGCAGAGGAAGAGAAATCTGGATAAGGTGGAGGATGGATGGCAGGCCTCCTCTGAGCACCCCTAACAAACCTCCTGAGTGGCACCTTGCCCATACTTTGGCTATGGCATGAGTCAACAAGCACCAAAGCTGCAGTAACCACACTTCCCTGATCAATTGCCTCACCTTCTACCTGTCTAATATCTGAGGGATCACTGGAGTAGGTAGGCGTAGGCCTACTGGCTTTGTCCCATGGAATTGCAGTGGATATCTGTATGTCATTCTCAGTGTCAGATTCAACCTCTGCACCCCCGTACTGTGCCTCTGTTTGGCCACCTTCATCATCAGAGTCTGCTGGTATACTGACGTCAGGTGGTAGAAGTCCCACACTTCCACTGTCAGGATCACCTGTGAAAATAAGCAACAAAGACAAGAATAATTAATACCTAAATTACTATATTCCAGTATATGTTAACAAAGTAACAATGCTGCTAGTGTTAGACAGCACAGCAATACACACAACAGTCCTGACAGCATCACACACTAAAATATTTCTTTGAATTGCTTATCAGTACTGACATAAAAATGTTTGGGTTTCCATCTGCAGATGAGGGTATCCTCTGCAAGCCAGATGGCCCTGGAAGAAGTTAAGCAAAAGATAAGGACATCATCACAATTAACAGTAACACAGGAGTAATACTTTTACCCCTTTCTATGTCCATTAACTGTACTTTCAACAAGAACTTAGATAACAGCTCCAATCTAAGCTAATCAATCAGAATGTGTTGTTAACTGTAGCAATTTTCAATCCTGCTAAAAAATGAATTCTTATGAAACAGAAGTAACGTATTGATTTTAATTGTTTTACTATACAACAGTAATCAACAACTGAGATACAAAAGCTTTCCTGGAAGCTCTTCCTGGGCCATGCTTGCTGTCCCTGAAACAGTCACACTGATGTTGAGAACATGCTGTTTTGCACTTTCCTGGGAGCTGTCTGGATCCCTCACAGTGACAGAAACTCATTTGGTGTTAGTGGTGGCTCTGTAGCAGGCCTGCTGGTTCCCATCTGATTGCTGCCTACTGAAGCTGCTGTCCTCCATACAAATGTGATCATGTCAGTGGCCTTATGGTGCACCTGCTCATATGTCCTGCCATGGTCACCAATGGCATTAACATCATCGTCAATCTGCTGCCAAATCTGCATTCTGTGTGACATATCTCCCCATCCCCTTTCAAGCAGGAAGGCATCATGTTGCCTAAAAGCAACAGCAAGAACCTGTCTTTCAGCATCAGTGAAGGGTGGTCTTCAAGGATTGAGATGCTTGGGTGGCATAGTTATAGTTGCCCTAAAAGACAACAGAAGGATAATACAAACACAAGGTGCATAGTTTGAGTCTCACAAGAGATAACTGGCTAGGCTTAAAATGGCTCGCAAGGGCAGTTAGCTTAGTACTAACCTATGAACCTATGAACCTATGAACACTTAAGTATCACAAACTAACTGTTCCCAGATAAAACAGAAAAGGTAGCATTTTAGTATTACTCACTGGGGAAACATAAAATATGTACAACAGGCTGGATGCAAAAAAAGGAGGATAACAATAGCAACATATCCTTGTTTGTGTCATAACAGAAATGCAGTTGTGCTTCCCCCAAAAGCACAGGTAAATGACAAACTTTGCTAAGAAACCATCTTTGAAATATGAAAGGTACTATCAGATGAACTGTCTCTGAAACATTTCAATAGATTTGTCACAGAACATTCCATTTTAAGGTATTGCCAGTCATGTATACCTGTGAAATGCCTTAACAAACATGCCCATGGTATCAGTACCTGTCTAATTAATAAATACAGATAAAAGTGTAAAAGTTTTTGCTTCAGATTTTTCTTAATTACATTTCAGCATATGTAGTATGCAGCTGACAAAATGCAAGTATACCTTCCCAACTTCAATAATCCTCTGTGCAGATATATCTCAAAGTAATAGCCTCTGTTTTATGTTCTCCAAATAAACAAGTCACCTCACCTTCAATTTTCCTAACTATACACTTGTCATTTTATATGGTGTATATTCAGGGCTGTTTGCATGGTGAAGATACAAATGAGGTGTGAACTGATTAGAACTGCCTAATCTCAAATACTTAGCTCTGTGTATCTGTTGTAAACATAGTGCAGGCACTCCCTTGGTGTTTGTTTTTAATGGATTGCATCTGTGAATGAAAACAGGTTGGGAAAAAGAAAATGCAACAGCACTGCATCCACTGGGTGTGTCATGTTAGACTTACAAAGTGTTAGACGTAAGGTTGGAAATGCAAGTAAGCAGCACACAATTCACAGGTTCTGTTCATTAACATCCAATTTCCCCTTCATTTGTTGGCAACTGCATATGATATTATTTCCATTTAATATCCTCACACATTTTAAGGCCAATGATATAGAATTACTTACAGACTGCATGTCTCAGATTACTGGTCAGATAAGAGAAGGATGACCAACAAACACAGATAGGTAAGACAGAGCTATATATTTGCAAGCAATAATCATAACTGGCTGTGTGATCACTTAGTGCACTACATCCACAAATGATAAATGTACAAATAACAGTTGTATGGTTTCATATTACTGTAGATGATGTTGCAGTTGGTTGTATGCATAATAGTTTCAGTTCCTTACTGCAAAACTGTTTGTGTAGCAAAGAGGGATAAGGCACCCTTCCTGTATTTGGAGGGGTCATTGGAGTGAGAGTTCAAACCAAATATTTGTAGGAATATCTCATGTCAGCCATTTTCTAGTGTGTATGTCATAGATCATTTTCTCTTGTTTTGTTTTTTAGTTTTTGGTTTTTTTTTTTGCGGGGGCAGTGTTTGTGCAATGCAGCACTTAGTGGAATCATGGAGAAACTGAGGAAAAGGATGTCAGATTTGACTGTGCTTATCTTGTTTGCATGAAGCATAGCAGTCTGCAAACTGGACAACTGAACCACCCAGGAAATAGACAGAACACCTGCAGACAGGACCCAGACAGTCAATAATTGAAAGTGGATACATTCAATTAATGCTCTTGAGCACTGAGCAAACCTGCTAAGTGCCATTGCACAGTGGTTAACACAGAGACCTTAAGAATGATTAGCAAATTAGGAATTCAAATAGTCTAGTAGTAACAGGCGTAAGTGTAGGGCTGGAGTACAGATGGTTCTGGGTTCTAGTACAGGGTGTGCAACTTTTTTTCTTACTGTTGTGACAATGCAGTTTATAGAAATAGAGAAGTGTTATTTCAACACTCTTGTGGCAATAGGTGTAAGTGGAGGACTGCCATACACATAGTCCAGGGTTCTAATACAGGATATTCCATACACTTGTACTGTTGTTTCACTTCTCATTATATTCACTCTCACTTATATAGATAGTAGAGCTGATATAAATTATATGTATGAGGGATGAGACACCATTATTGTGTTTTCAGATGTATGACTGAGGGTATACTGTGTTACTATAATTCTGCAATCTGGACTTGCACAGGCTTCACAATTGCTTAAGACATACATGACTGGATCTATATCCAATAACCTTGTCAGGTCACACACATACGTGTGTAACTGTCACCTGTATTTATGTATGATTTCTATATCTGAGTAATACTTCTGTGACAGGGATGGAAAATCAACACTGTGGAAGAAAGTGTTTTGTTTGTTATGCCTAAGTTTGAATCCTACAGTATAAAAATCAATTTTCTCAGTGTATAAAGGTAAAAACAAATGTGTCAGGTCATTACATTTATAACCCCAGTGCACGTCTTCAAGGTTAACTCACCTAACAGTTACTTTACAATTTCAAATACACATTTCCAGGATACAACAGTAGACATCCCTCAAACTAAGGCCAAGTGTCAGATTAACCTTCCAATTGCAGTTATTTCATTCCTCACTGCTTGGCATTGCTGCTGTCCATTTAACATTGTGAAAATGCATTGCTTGGGCTGTGCACTACCAGTAAATGAGATAACTGGAATTGGCAGTAAAGCATCAGTCTCCATTGCTCTAGTTCTGCTGGTAGAAATGGCTGGTATTAGTGGGGAAAGTGTCAGGTTTAGGATACAGAAGTGGGGTGTCCAAGAGTCCAGGATATTTACTGGACTCCTGGTAAAATGCCACAGTCAAAAGCTTCTTCAGGGAAACTATTCTGGCTCCCAGTACAAGTCTGACACATGGAATAGTTTGACCCAGGCTGTATCCAGTGCCACTGGTATCCCACACACTGAGAGCAATGTAGGCATCATTTTAATGACCTACACAAGAGAAAAAAGGATACTCTCAACTGTTGGTTGGAGGAATTTGAGACTGTGGATATTCTACAGCTGTATTAGTATGAAATTAAAAGAGTACTTGTAAGATTTTAGATAGCTTAATATAGACAAGACTGGTATGCATAATGCTCTTCTGTATTTTTTCTGTTCTTTCTCCAGCTGCCAGGGAGCATGAGTTTAATGTGTCAGCTCATGTTGCATGACTGGAGAGACTGAGGGAAGCCAGTGGTATGTATACAGCAGAAGAAAAGTGTTATTGTACCATTAAAAGTTAAAGATAGCATTTTTTGGTATTTTATAGAGTTGTATCAAATTGAGCATGCATATTCCAAATGTAAAACAAGTTTGCATGCATTAGTCTGTAGCACAAACCAAATGTAAGAGTCCAATATTAGACTGTAGTCATTGATTGTGGGTTCAAATACCACAATTCGCAACTATACAAAAGTGTTATTTTTTTCAATAATATTTACATTAAATTAAAAACTCTACACCAGTGGCACAAATGCCCTGCTGTAAACTGGAACACGTATATGTGCAATATTTCCACATTTCAAGAATTACTTTCAGCAATCTATAGTACAGTGTGTATCTGTTAAGATATACACTTAAATGGGGTCTATATTATTCCAGTGAAAGTGCATATGTGCAACTACATAAAAGTCGATATATAATGCACGAAAGCTGGAAATCACGAACGGTCGCAAAATCGAATTTTTTCCTAGGGAAAAAATTCACGTGGTTGTTCGTGAAAAAAAAAGCTAAATTAAAAGCATAAATAGGTGGGGGGCTTTGCCCCCTACACCCCCCTAACTTAATATACCACCTCCACGATCACACTATAGAACAGAAAGGGCACCTCGAGGTAGTTGGCCAACTACCTCCTTGCCCTATGACAAATGCATCAAAACACTCAAATGCATTTCGATGTATTTCTGTCACTCTTTTCGCATTCGCATAAAAGCACTTTTGCTGGAATAATATAGACCCCTTAAATGTAATACTTAAGATAAGAGAGTTGTATAATTGTATTAATGCATTCTATGTCACATATGATAGTACTAATTTTATCTCTTTTTTTCTCTCACCCCAACCCTTATCTTTCTTTTTTATTTTCTATTATGTGTCGTCAAAATGTCTCCATGTCATCCATGTGTACCACATGACTAAATATTCCACAAGACAGCAAGGTAGGCCAGTTCCATTGGATCAGCCTATCTCACTCCACCAGCTCCAGCACTGATGCCCAGCATGTCCGGGATCCAACCTGGCAGCACTGCATCTACTGCCCCTACATGACCTGCGCCCTCAAGTAGTCCTGCAGTGGTACCCACTGGAACTTTGACTGAAGTGGTTATTTCATCACCTGCAGCAAGTTGCCAAGTTGCCAGAAATGGTGCATAGGGTCATGTGTGACACCATTGGTATACGCCTAGGCTGGATGGAGAGGTTGCTCTCCCTCCTGGTCTGTAGGAGGAGGAGGAGGAGGAGACTTCAAGCACTCTAGGCACCAGTGGAGTAAGGTGACAGTGATGACAGTCCAGTGGGTGAGGACTTAATTCTTACTGTCTCCAAGCTTGATGGGCATGAGCCTGCATAGTCCCTTCTCTCACCCCAATCATGGTGTCCCCTAAACATTTGTGTCCATCACCATCCCTGTCTCTTGTTTGTCCTGTATGTTTGCAATTGCTTCCACACCTATCCAACTTACCTGACCCAGACACACCTACATCCCTTCTCCAACATTCCTCTCTTACTGAAATAAAAAAACAAAATGAGCACCTGTCCCACAAAAAAAGTAAATAAATAAAATAAGTAAAAAAAGAAAAAAAATCATCCCATACATGGCTCTCCATTTCTCACAATGTCTTCTTGATTTGGCCCAATTGGCTATACAACATGATTGTGTTGTGGTAAACCCTGTTTGTGGAGGTGACAGTTCAAATTCAGTTAATGTTCTGCATATATTTTCAGTTTACACTGTCAAAAATGGATAGTTATGGTTCTTTCCTCCCTCCCTTCTGCACATTCCTGTACTGATTTCTCTTTGTTCTTCCCCCTGCTTGCTCCCCATTCAAAACTTTCCCATCTACCCCATTATAACACCTTTAATCTGGTCAAAAAATAAAATCACACACAACACACGAAAGTATCAGAAAAAGCAATGGATCCCTTCACTTTTTGGGCTGTATATTTATGCGGACGTGTGCATCATGCACCAATGAGCTGTGACAGTGAGATGTGGCAAAATGCGGCAGTTACCTCTGCGCAATGCCAGTTAACCCTGCTGTGCTATGCCAACACACAGCAGCACATGTACTATAAAGATTTCATGTCATTGCATTATCAATGTTTATTTAAAAGTATTTACAGGTATTAGATATACCTGTATTTGAACCCAGTATCATCTGGGCTCAAAAAAATAAATTTGTCAAAGCATTTATACCTGCTGTCACAGAGTCAGTTAAGCAGCAGATGTGTTTCATAGACTCAGTGCTAAGTCTCAGACTTAAGCAATGCGGTTTACATTTGTGCACTGCTTAGCTACGCGGAAACATGGATAGTATTGTAAATGTGTACCTCACATGTACAAACACTTTGGCAACCATCGCGCAAACCCACTGCTCACCATGCTATGGAAAAGTAAATATTATTATGTATTACTGCAGTTTACTGTCCACTTCTTGTCTATGACATGAAATAACATGTGGAAACATAACAAACTGAAGGCACTCTCTAACAATATGTCAAATGTTTACAATACAGCAATGTGTTACCTCCTCAAGCACTGCAACCCTGGTGTCTCAGTGCTTTCTCCACACATGTATCACCTACACTATAGAAATTAATATCAAATGTTGTGTGATGCACAATGTAGATCAATCTGGTAACATGCAGAACTAGAACTATTGACCCATATGTCTAAAAAGCCTTATCTGCAAGGCTAGGGAAGAGATCAGCATGGACCTTATTCACAGGGACATAGGTGATCTTCAACATACTTGACCCAACCCATTTTGTTTTTGTCAAGGGTAGATCTTGCTTATTAAACCTAGTGGACTTCTTTGATACTGACTCCAAAGTCCTGGATGAGGGATAACAGGACATACTGCCTATGATAGGTTCATAGATTCATAGGTTGGTACGAGTCTATTGCCCCTAGGGCCTATACAAGCCTAGCCATAACAATTCCCTGGCTATTTCTTCCGACAATATTTACTTCCCTGGACCCCTGTCTAGCAGGGTGACTGACGTGATCCCCGGGATGAATTTCATATTTCCCATCCAATCGTCAAGGTTCCTTTTGAAGAGGGCCAAAGAGGCGCATGATGAGTTATGCAAGGCCTTTGACACTATCCCCCATTCATGTATCATAGAAAAAAATATCCTGTCTGGGAATTAAGCCAAACATTACTAGATGGATAGCCAGCTGGATCACTGACAGAATACACACTGTCAAAGTTGGGGACTGCACATCCACCACTAGACCACTTACCAGTGGAATACCATGAGGATTTGTGATGAGCCCTCAACTGTTTGGAAGCTGTTCCTCTGAAGCTTAGGCAAAGGTAGATGGCCTGTGATTTACCACGTTTGCAGACCACTGTCAAATGGATGCAGTCATATAGAGTCCCCCCCAGTCATAGTAACATATTACAGAAGGGGCTGACACAGACAAATGATCGGTGCCAAACTCACACACTGAACCTTAAAGCAAACAATGCCTCATTGTCTCATATGGCAGTGAAGTACCCTTGCTAATTATGGTAAACATTGCACCTGTCTAAGCTCAAACACAGTGTTGTGAGACTTGGGAACACATGTTGATAGAAATCTACACTTCTATCACTATGTGTCCAAAGTGGTAAGACGCACATTCTACATTGTGCACCTCATAATAAGGCCATCACATCCCAGATCAGGAATGTCATAGCTCTGCTGTACTCAACCCTTATCAGAGCACTAATTGAGCACAATGCTCCTTTCATTCTGTACCTCACCAGACACCTGCTGCAACTGGAGAAAACACAGAGGTTTGTGATCAGGAGAATCCAGGGCCTCCAAAACATGACATACATGTAAAGACTGAAAGACCTGTCTCTGTACTCAGAATCATGCAGGCTGCTGAGAGGTGACCCTGCTGGGCCTACAGACCAGTCTTAGACTTTGCCCTACTGGAAACGCTAGACATCTGCAAATCAAATGGAACAAGAATAATTTGATCTAGGAACCTCAGCCTAGCCTGTGACATAAACAGAACATGCTGGGGAGACAGATATATCTCCCAGCGATTGACACTCCTCTGTAATAGGGTCAAACTGCATGTGAAGCAGTGCTCCTCAATGACTCTATTCATGTGCATCCTTGACAACTGTCTGGGTTATTGTAAATTCACCCCTGGGGTGGCACCTATGTCCCTCATGGACAACGCAAGTTGTTGCTGATCAAAAAATCACTCTAACAATGAACATCTAACTATGCTCAGTAAGGGTACTTGTGTTTTTACACAGCTAGGCTTGTAAACACCCTAGCTCCATTAGGCTAGGAACCTACTATGAACCTATCAAGCTATGCTTCCCAACATCTCCTCTCCAACATGGCCTACTGATGTCATCCAATATAAGTTGACTTGCAGTCTTGTAAAAGGCAGACTTGTGCCATGGCATGCATAAAGTACTGAGTTCTGTAGTCTGTGTACTAAGATAGAGAGGCTTCTGTTCTCACTACAGTCAAGTGTGTCTGTGTGTGTGTGTGTGTGTGTGTGTGTGTGTGTGTGTGTGTGTGTGTGTGTGTGTGTGTCTAGACAGAAGAGCAGAAGTGTGTATCCTACATGTACTGCTCCAGTGCCATGGATTGACAGTATTCTGATACTTGCACATGCCTACATATCCATTGCATGCAGGCCTCCAAATATCTTCTCTCCAACAACTAAAGTAGATTTGTTTTCTCTTAGCAGTTGCCCATGATCCAACTGAGGAGTCCCTTAAATTGCACTAAACTGCTCAGAGAGCACCTCAGCTGGGCTTTCTACAGTATTTGTCACTTTAACTGAAATCTCCAAATCCCTAATAGTCTAGTACTCCTTGAGAGCCCATTAGTATAGAGCCAGCATTTAGCCCCCAATTAAACCACATCCTTCTTCATTGATGTAAGCAAATGTACACCTAGTATTATGGATGGTCACTTCTCTTCCATTTCTCCTGCCAGTCTGATTGACATGGGTATCCTGAGACAGTGTAGCAATTGCCTCATATACATTGACAACCCACTACTCCTAAACCACCCAAGTTAAATTTGTGAGAGATGCGTATACACTAAGAATTTGGAATGCTTGCTCTCTCATTCACAAAACTGTGACACTGAACAGGCTGTCAGTTCACATACTACACCACTTGCACAAACTATGCTCTCAACACATAAACCATCATATGTGGAGATACTCACCAGAAATTTACCTAAATACTAGAGACCTCCAAACCACAAACATGCTACACTTAATACAGTACCTACAGCACTCAATACACATGAAACCACACGCACAAGTGTGTCACCAAACAAGCCCCTAAGACAAAACACATCTAAACCAAATGTTTTGGTAATAGGCACACAGATGTTCCATTCAACAGACTGGACAAGGAGAAGGTTATGGTTAACTGTCTGTCGGGTGCTAGGATCTGCCAGATCATACACGCACTCAAGTCTCTCCACAACAAGTACTGTTATGACTCCATCATAGCTCATGTTTGGTGTGAATGACTATATAGAGAGACATGACTGAACTTTCTGAATATGTGTCTCAGGCAGGTATGTCCCTAGCCTTGAACAGCATACTACCTTCACCCAAAATGGTACCACAATATAAACAGAAAAAACATTAACTTCAACAATTGGCTTATTTTCTAGTTTCATTCAAATGGGGCCCAGTACCTGTCAGCCTAGGATTACATGGTAGATAGACCATGCTGCTTTGCCAGAGATAGTCTTCATCTGTCATCTCTGCAATTTCAGTTACTGGCTACGGCTCTTGCCTCCTCCATACTGCCTTTTTTAGGCAATGTCACAAGAACAAAATTGCAGATGTAAAAATGTCTTCAGAAAGAAACATCAAGGTTATGCTACTAAACGCTAGGAGTCTAAACCTAAAACTGCACTTACTGGAAGCAGTCCTCACCTTAGAAGATGCTGACATTTGTGCAGTCACAGAGACTTGGTTTAAGGCTGCAGAAAGCACCCCAGCCATACCGGGTTATAATACCTTCCACACATTCAGACCACAAACTGAAAGTGTGAAAACTAAAGGAGGTGGAGTATCAATATTCGTCAAAGATAAATACACCTCTAGATTGGTGAAACAAAATGATTCCCTTGAACTAATCCAGGTCCAATTAACTGTAGGTAAGATCCCTCTTCAAGTTATTGCAGTTATAAGACCCCCTCCATGAACCGGGATACTCACACTGCATACTTAGATCTATTTGAATAACTCAAGATACAGCCAAACACCCTGGTTTTAGATTACTTTAACTATCCAGCCATAGAGTGAGTAAATTACACATGTACTAACACACTTGCCCAAAGGTTCTTGGACTTCATCAACTCCAACGCCCTGGACCAGTTGGTTGATGCCCAAACAAGGGGTCCAAATATTCTGGATTTGGTGCTCACTAACATGGATGATCATTACACCAGCCCATGTGTGCGGACCCCCTAGTGAGGTCTGATCATAAATCAGACTCATTAGAATAAACAATAACATCTGACCCCCCATTAGCAGCAACTAGACTAAAAAGCTTCTCCAAAGCCAATTACAACCTAATGCATGATGGCATTAATAGCTTCATAGCCCCTGCCCTCACTGATGGCATGGACACCTATACTGGGATTTACTCAAATGCCTTGCATAAGCATCTGTACAAATGTATTAACTAAGCCATACCTGATATAACCAAACCAAAGTCTTCAAGAAAAGAACAAGCCTGAGGGGTGGACATCCATCATTAACATGTTATACAATAACAGAAAGAAATTGCTGTCCAGGAGCAGGAAGGATAGGTGTCTGAAATGGAAGCTTTCCCTCCTCTGCTTAAACAAGCAAATAAGACACCTCATAAGGCATTCTAAAGCTAACTATGAATGCAAATTAGCCTCTTTCACTAATGATAATCATAAGGCCTTCTTTAACTACATCAGAAACCTTAAAGGAAAAACCCAGATCTGTGCAGAACTGGTTATTAAAGGCACCACATGTACTGAACCCAGAGTAATAGCAAACCTGCTAGCTGATAGGTTCAGTGAGAACTCCCCCCCTCGTGATGACCACATATTCCCCAAAACATCCCTACTACCTGCCCTCCACCTAGTAATTCCATGGAGCACCTCATAAACACACTCTCCAGCCAAAATCACAGCCTCTATGAGACCCGATAATATATTGGGCTGCATTGTAAATGTATTAAAACAGGAACTAGCTGCACTGCTGTGTACTCTTTTTAACCACAGTCAAAGCACTTGTTTTCTACCTGCTGAATGGAAAACAGCAACTGTCATCCCATTACATAAAAGAGGCACCTCTACTGACCCTGGGAACTATAGATCTATAACCCTGATCGGCATAATCTGCAAGGCTATGGAAAGAATAATAATGGACCTTATCAAGAAAGATATAGGAGACCTCCAAATGTTCCCTTACATAGTTTGGTTTTATTAAAGAGACATCCTGCCTCTAGATGACTTCTTTGTGACAGTCACCAAAGGCCTGGACATAGGCAAATCCATGAATATGACCTACCTGGATCTGGCAAAGGCCTTCGACTTATTCCCCACTCAGCCATCATTGATAAACTCACCCAGCTGGAGATCAACCGATATATTTTCGGGTAGGTTGCAAACTGTCTCACCAAAAGAATGCACACAATCAAAATAGGTGAATTTACCTCCACCAGCAAACCAGTAACCAGTGGTGTTCCACAGGGATTAGTGCTGAGGCCACTATTGTTTGGAATCTACTTGGATGTACAGGCTAAAACACAAGGCCTATGGCTGACAAAATTTGCTGATGATTGCACAGTGGGTGCAGTCATCAAGTCCCCAGAGGATATTAACATCCTACAAGAGGGACTTATACAGACAAATGACTGGTGCCAAAGTCACAGGTTAAAACTCAATGCAAAAAAAAATACATTATTATCCCCTTCAGCAAGGGCAATATCCCAGCAGATTACCACATTAATAATAACACCCTAAGCATGCAATCAGTGGTGAGAGCTTTGGGCAGTCAGGTTGACACCAACCTTTCCTTTGACCACCACATCTCCACAGTGGTAAGAAAAGCTTTTTTGTCACCCACCTCATAAGTAAGGGCATTGCAGTTACATCTCCCCCTGTACTTCTCACTCATCAGAAAAATAATAGATTACAATGCGATCTTTGGTATGTACCTTACCAGGCACCTGCAGCAACTGGAAAGACCTCAAAAGTTTCTTACAAAGAAAATTCAGGGTCTTCGGCATATTTCATATGTTGACAGACTGAAATCACTGTCACTATACTCGGTGTCTTACAGACTACTCAGAGGTGACCTCTACCTTGAATATAAAGCAATCTCAGATCCTGCTCTAATAGAAATGCTGCACATTCATTAATCAAATGGTAGAATATGAACTCACTCTAGGGAACTTAACCTAGTATGGACATCAACAGAACTTGATGGACAGACAGATATGTCTCACAGAGGTTACCTCTCTTCTGGAACAAATTTCCAATTCAGCTGAAACAGAGCCCCTTGCTGACCATATTTATGTTTAATTTGGATGATTGGATAGGAAACTGCAAATTCACCCTGGAAGTTTCACCTGTGCCCCTTTGGACAGGGGCATTAGTTGTTAACTTAGTTCTACTCAATACCTTGATATTCTTGCCAACAGGAGTTGTACTTGGCTAGGCTTGTAAGGGCCCTAGGGCCATTAGCCTAGTAACCTACTATGATCCTGTGAACATGGCCTGCTGATGTCATCCACTATAAATTAACCTGCAGACTTGTAAAAGTCAGACTTGTGTCATGGCACATGTGTAAAGTACTGAGTTCTGTAGTCTGTACATTAGGGCTGTCTGCTAGGCCTTTTCCTGTCCATTATTTAAGTGAATGACATCACAGATGACATACACATCATGTGTTCAAACAGCTGCCTGAAGGACTACAGATTGTGGGCAATCATTTACTCCAACTGTGGTATTAGTATAATACAGACAGTGTTATTAACATATACCAAAGATTGCTGCCACAGCCATGACAACACCTGCAATGACTAGAAAACATTGACAGATTTGTTACGTCAGGAAAACAAACACACAATCCAAGTATAATGTGGCCTTTACAACCTATTGTGAAGATAGGTGAAGGCTGCCAGCTTAACCCAACAGAATTTGTAATAATTCTGTAATTTGCAAATATTAGTATAAGCCACAGGCTTGTTCTCTTAAATGTGAAAGGACTGTATTGGATGTTGAACTGAAAAAATTGTAACAACAGTGCACTCTGCTGTAAGAAAGCTAAGTCAAGCATTGTGAAATTCTTTGATCTAAAACTCAGAGCCGAGATGTCTAGAGGGAGTCATTCTGCCTATTGTTTTGAGGCCGGAGTTAATGGCTAGAATTTACATGTATAATTTATTTTATTGCTCTGGCTTCCTTACCAGCTGCAAGATCAAAAGGGCTATTAACCTCTGAGTTTCTGTTAGCCTGGGAAACAGAAACAAATGATGTAATCTGAAATGAATCAGTGGTACTGTGTTATCAATTTAAGGACAGAAAGAATGAGAGCATTTAGCATTTGTCTTGAGAGCATCCAGCTCACCAGCACTGCCTGTGTTCTATATGTAAGTTTATTTTAAAACTGTGTTTTCTCTTAGATATAACTAGGAACTAGGAAGATTAGATTAGTTTTTTTTTCTGTATCGATGTCAGAACTTTTCTACTGTATTATTTTAAGTGTTTCTCTTTGATCTCTGAACTCTTGACTAGCACTGTGTAGTAAGAAGTATTGCCTTGTGTTTTTATTATTTATTATTAAATATTTTTAAATGTTTCAACTGTGGCTGTTTTGTGTAGAGATAATTTAAGCTCTAAGAGTACATTGCATGTATTTAGTGATACTGGCCAAGCCACCTCAATAAGCCTTGACTGTTCAGTTGCACTTACCATTTGGATAATAATATTGCATGGTAATAATTGGACACCCTTGGTTAAGGGGCTTTTTAGTAGCTGATAAATATTAATGGGTGGTGGCAAGCGGTACTGCTGTATAGTCTGGGTAAAAGGGGCACAGCTGGAAAACCTGTGTCAGCCTTCCCCAGGAGTGTCTGTGTGGTTGTATATAACTCTTATCTCAAAGTGTGTGTGTGTGTGTGTGTGTGTGTGTGTGTGTGTGTGTGTGTGTGTGTGTGTGTGTGTGTGTGTGAACTACTTGGGCAGGGACATGAAGCACTGGTTGGACAGAGAGTGTGATGGAGGCTTTAGCTTGCCTACTAGGATGAGTTCTGGACCCTATAGCTGTGACAGTGGGGAGTCTTATTGGGGACCTGGTGAGAAAGGGAGAAACCAGCCCCAGACTGACTGTGATCTCTTAAGGGAAATTGTACTTTACTGTGTATGTGTATATTTATTATGCTTTCCCTATATGGATGCCCCTCTCTGGTGTTAGTGGTGAGGACTGAGGCTTCCTGATTGATGGGCCAGTGCACGGGCGTCACATATTAATTGTTTGGCATTGGTGGGATATCCACACCACATATTAATTGGTTGGCAAATACTAATTGGCTTGTAGTGGTGTGGATAGTGAATTCCTGTAGCTTGTGTACAGTGATCACTGAAGGTGTTTTGTACTCTAAATCAGCCACACAGTGAAGACTCAGAGTTCAGATCACAATTATTTTATTTCTTTTGTTAGCTTAGTTAGTCAGGGAGAGCAGGCAACATGTCAGCAGAGGACTACGAAAAGCTGACAAGGAGCCAACTGGCTGAGATGTGCTAGGCTAGGGGACTGGTGCATGGAAACCTGACTAAGGCAGACATGATTGCAACTTTGGTCACAGCTGCATCAAAAAACAGCAACCAAGAGGACAATCAGACTGGCATTGGATATGTACCACACTCAGAGAATGGACAGGTCAACCTTGCTGCAGAGGACCTAAAAATCCATCTGTAGCCAAAGATACTTGAGTTGGAGGCCAGGCATTTGGAAATAGAAGCAGCTGAGAGACTGAAGTGTCTAGAGAGTGAGGACAATGAGAAACTGTGATGTTTGCAGGCTGAGGAGAATGAGAAACTGCTATGCCTGGACAAGGAAAGGCAGAGGCAGCATGAAATGGAGATGCTGACTCTTCATCACAGTCATGGAGGTAATGGAGAAGGGAGTAACTGGACCCCAGAAGCACAAAAGATCAGTAAATTTCTTCTGCAGTTTACAGAGGGGGATAATTTTGATAGTTTAATTCATATGTTTGAGAGGGTATGTAAACAGTATGATGTTGACGAAAGGCTCTGGGTACGGTTCCTGACCCCCTTACTCCATGGTAAAGCTGTAACTGTGTTGTCTAACATTTCTGATCAGGAATGTTTTGATTATACTGCTGTTAAGAACTGCTTGTTATAATTTTTTAAGCTAACATCTGAAATGTAAAGGAAAATGTTTCGTAAGCATAGACGCAAAGCAGATGAAAGTGTGTATGAATATGTTGCTGAACTGAGCACTTATTTCATAGGTGGGTGAGTGGATGTCAGGTCACCACATTTGAAGGGCTGGCAGACCTTTTGGTGAGGGAACAAGCCCCTAGCACTTTGCCTGAGGACATGAAGATCTGGTTAGCTGATAGACAATGTGCTACTTCAGATAAGATGGGGAAGAAGGGAGACCTATACCTAGCAAGCAGGGCATCCCTGCACAGGAAAGGGATCCCCAGTACTGCTCATGGTCTAAAGGAACCCACGGTGGACAGCACAGACAGCCCCAACAGAATCTGCCAGTAGCAGGGGAAGCCACTAGTGTAGGTACACGTCCAGGACCTAGGGTTAAATGTTTTGAATGCAACCAGTGGGGCCATGTACATACATGTCCATGGAGGTAAGGTGGGGAATAAAAGGTGAGAGAGCCAGTAAGTGAGGAAGAGTAAATGCCAATAGTAGGTTGTCTTGAGACAACAAGGGTACCAAACTACCATCCTGCAGATGTCCTGATAGGGAAGGATTTTGATGATGCATTACTATGTGTTAATGCAGTTACACTCAGTCAGGCTTCAAGACAAGCATGTGGGTCTGGTAGCCTGGGGGAGACCCAGACAGACCACATACTTACAGCCAGGAATGGTGAGGTGGTTACTTCAGGGAGGAAGCTATGCTATAGCAGTGAGACTGAAGGTGAGCCACAGCTGCTTGTGGGTACTAATGTTCCCTTGGACAAAGTGACTGCAAAGGTAGAGGTGAGTAGTAGTACCCAGGCTGACAGTGGGACACCAGTGTCAGAGGATACCAGACTTCCTGTGGAATGTGAGCTGGGAAGGGTTACAAAGAGAGAGTTGAGACAGGCTCAGCTGTCAGACCCTACCTTGCAAGGCCTGAGGCAGGTAGCTGGTGAGGCAGCTGATTCTCAAGGGAAGGGGGAATCTGTATACTGGGAAAAAAAGGTTACTGTATAGAGGGTGGACTCCTGAAGGAGGGCTAGAAGGTGAGAGGGTACAGCAGTTGGTAATGCCTAGAGCCTACCATCTGGCACGTCTAGCTATAGCCCATGATATTCCATTTGCAGGTCATATGGGCATAAAACATACAAAGAGACATATTGTGCAGAAATTCTATTGGCCTGGAATTTCCAGAGATGTAACATGGTACTGCAGGACCTGTGAGCAGTGCCAAAAGGTAGGCAAGGCAGGAGATAAGGTGAAAACTCCTTTGATGCCTTTGCCTGTGATTGAGGAGCCATTTAAGAGGGTAGCTATGGATATTGTGGGTCCTCTGAGTACCCCAAGTTCCACAGGGAAAAAAGTATATCCTAGTGGTAGTAGATTATGCTACAAGATAATCTGAGGCAGTGACGTTGTCTTCCATTGAGGCAGAAAAGGTGACAAATGCTTTGTTAGAGATTTTCAGCAGGGTAGGTTTCCCAAAAGAAATACTGACTGACAGAGGTGCCAATTTCATGTCAGACCTGCTGGCTTGTCTGTGGAAGTACTGTGGGGTGAAGCACCTGAAAACCACCCCATACTATCCCCAGACTAATGGTCTGGTTGAGAGGTTAAACTGTACAATTAAGTCCATGCTACAGGCATTTACAGACCAGTTTAAGAGGGAGTGGGACAAATATTTGCCCCATCTGTTGTCTGCTTACAGAGAGGTTCCCCAGGAATCCACAGGGTTTTCACCCTTTGAGTTGCTGTATGGGCATAGGGTGAGGGGACTTCTAGATTTAATTCGAGATGAGTGGGAAAGTGACTGTGAACCTCACAAGGAGTCTGTTGTGGAATATGTCCTAAACCTCAGGACAAGGCTCAGGGAACTCATGGGCTTGGCCTAGGAGAACCTGGCAGAAGCCCAACAGCAGAAAAATGTATGGTATGACAGGAATGCTTGAACTAGAGAGTATGCTGTAGGGCAGCAGGTAATGGTTCTCATTCATGCCAGACATAACAAGCTGCAAGTAGCTTGGGAGGGACCCTATAAGGTGGTAAGAAAGGTAAGTGATGTTAACTACTTGGTAGAACTGCTAGGCAGGAGACAGGAGCACAAATTGTACCATGTTAACATGATGAAACTTTACCATGATAGAAAGGTCCTTGTGCTGAGCAGTTGCAGTGGATTGCAGGAGGAGTCTAAGGGAAATCTGGTGACTGATCTCCTAAATGAGGCTGGGACTGACACCTCAGTGGAAGGGGTAGCAATGTCCCAGCAGCTATCGCCTACCCAGGTTTGAGAAATCTGAGCAATGTTACAGGGGTTTGGGGACATGTTCACTGGGATACCAGGGTGCACCAACCTGGTGTAGCACCATGTGGATACAGGACCCCAAAGGCCTATTAGGCAGGCCTCTTATAGGATGACCAAGAGAGTCAAATAGACTCTGAGGGAGGAGATACAGGAAATGTTGGAACAACAGGAAATTCAAGAGTCTAACAGTCCCTGGACCTCCCCAGTGGTGCTGGTGCCAAAGGAGGATGGCAGCACAAGGTACTGTGTGGACCACAGGAAATTAAATAGTCACACAGAGTCAGATGCTTACCCCATGCCTAGGACATATGAGGCCCTACAGCAGCTGGGTGGGGCTAAGTATCTTACAACCATTGATCTTACCAAGGGTTATTGGCAGGTGCCTTTAACTTCCAGCACTAGAGAGAGGTGACTTTGTGACTCCTTTTGGCTTGTATGAGTTCACAAAGCTGCCCTTTGGGATGAAAAATGTACCAGAAACTTTCCAGAGGCTGCTAGATCATATCCTAGCAGGAGCAGGAGGGTTTGCCATTGCTTACCTAGATGAGATTGTCATCTACAGCCATTCTTGGCAAGAGAACCTTCAACATGTCAGGCAGGTGCTGGGCAGACTACAGAGGGCAGGATTGACCATTAAGCCCAACACATGTCAGGTGGGTATGGCAGAGGTCTCCTACCTGGGACATAGAGTGGGTAGTGGTGAGATCAGACCATAACCTGCCAAAGTGGAAGCCATTCAGTCATGGCCTGCACCTGTTAACAAAAAGCAGGTGATCACATTCTTAGGGACAGCAGGGTACTACAGAAAGTTCATCTCCAGTTATAGTACCATAGCTGCTCCCCTCACATACCTAACAAGGAAAAACAGGCCAGCAAAGAATTTGTTGTGCAGGTGGATGCTTTGAACCATGGGGTGGGGGCTGTACTTAGCCAGATTTCATCAGAGGGAAAAGACCACCCAGTGGTTTATCTCAGTTGTAGGCTCCATCCCAGGGAGGAATGCGATGCAGCTGTAGAAAAGGAATGTCTAGCCATAGTGTGGGCACTGCAGAAACTTCAGCCTTATCTGTATGGAAGAGAATTTACTGTAGTTAGAGATCACAATCCCCTACCATGGTTAAACAGAGCCAGCCAGCAAATTGCCAAGTTGCTAAGATGGAACCTAGGGTTTAAAGCATATGATATGTCAGTGCAGCACTGCAGTGGGATTAGCAATGCCAGTGCAGATTGGCTCTCAAGACAGGGAATGGGCTAGGGTTTACTCATATAGACCTAACCCTCTCAAGCAACATTTCTCAAGGGTCACTTGAAAAACTAGCTTGAGTTCTCCAGGGGGGGGTATGTGTGAAGATAGGTGAAGGCTGCTAGCCTAGCTAAATAAAATCTGTAGATAATTCTGTCATTTGTAAATATTAATAGATGCCACAGGCTTGTTCTCTTAAATATGAAAGGACTGTATTGGATGTTGAACTGAAAAAATGTAACAACAGTGTATTCTGCTGTAGCAAAGCTGATAAGTCAAGCATTGAAAAATTCTTTGATCTAAAACTTGGAGCTGAGATGTCTAGAGGAAGGCATTTTGCATATTTTTTGAGGCCAAAGTTAATGGCTAGGATTTACATATATAATTTCTTTTATTGCTCTGACTTCCTTACCAGCTGCAAGGTCAAAAGGGCTATTAACCTTTGAGTTTCTGTTAGCATGGGAGCCAGAAAGAAATGATGTAATCTGAAATGAATCAGTGGTACTGTGTTATCAATTTAAGAACACAAAGAATGAGAGTATTTAACATTTGTCTTGAGAACATCCAACTCACCAGCACTGCTTGTGTTTTATATGAAAGTTTATTTTAGAACTGTGTTGTCTCTTACATATAGCTAGGAACTAGGAAGATTAAATTAGTTTGTTTTCTGTGTTGATGTCAGAACTTTTCTACTGTATTATTTTAAGTATTTCTCTGTGATCTCTGAACGCTTGACTAGCACTGTGTAGTAAGAAGTAGTGTCTTCTGTTTTTATTATTTATTATTAAATATTTTAAACCTTTCAACTGTGGCTGTTTTGTATAGAGATAATTTAAGCTCTAAGAGTGCATTACATGTATTTAGTGATACTGGCCAAGCCACTCCAATAACTGTTGACTGTTCAGTTCCACTTACCATTTGGATAATAATATTGCACAGTAATAATTGGACACCCTTGGATAATGGCCTTTTTAGTAGCTGATAAGTATTAGTGGGTGGTGGCAAGTGGTACTACTGTATAGTCTGGGTAAAAGGGGCACAACTGGAGAACCTGTGCCAGCCTTCCCCAGGTGTGTCTGTGTAGTTATATATAACTCTTATCTCAAAGTGTGTGTGTGTGTGTGTGTGTCACCTACTTGGGCAGGAACACCAAGCACTGGTTGGACAGCAAGGGTGATGGAGGTTTTATCTTGCCCACTAGGCTGAGATCTGGACCCTATAGCTGTGCCAGTGGGGAGTCTTTTTGGGGACCTGGCAAGAAAGGGAGAAACCAGCCCCAGACTGACTGTGATCTCTGTGTGCTCTTAAGGAAAATTGTACTTTACTGTATGTATATTTTTTATCCTTTCCCTATATGGATGCCCCTCACTGGTGTTAGTGGTGAGGATTGAGGCTCTTCGATTGCTGGGCCAGTGCATGGGCGTCACACCTATAATCAGACCAATAGTTATGTGACCTGTATCCTGGGGTAGATGGTAAGTGAAACATCCACCACCATGTGGTCACAGTGCTGACTACTTACCCTTGTATGTAATAGAATTTCTGATTATGTGAAGGACATCCACATCAGAGGCCATAATACCTCCATAATTCCCAGCCTTCATCACACCAATAACTGACTGCAATCTACCATTCTTCATGTACCTCCCTAAACATCTTCCACTGATGTGTAACTATAAACATGACTGTCTGATGGTGCAGAACACCTATCAAGCTGCATGTGTGCTGCCTGTTCTGGTCATGTGCACACTATATACATAGTGTTTGGCAACATTAATGGCATGGATATCATTCATGACAGTGTGGATTGTACTCTCTCTCTACACACACAAACACACATATATATATGTATGTATGTGTATATATATATATATATATATATATATATATATATATATATATATATATATATATATATACCTATATGTATATATGCCATGCACACCAGTCAGCTATCCTATATTGTTCATAATATCACATACAGGTATAGCAGTGTCCCTCCTAACACCTCCAGCAGATGTTACAGTGCCAGGACAGTGTGCGTGATTACACTCATAGAATGTGCACATATCATAATAGTTATACAAATGTGTTTGTACAGAATCGTCTCTTATCCCTCTAAATCACATGTTATGCCAGAGGCATGGGATTATTCTGACATTGTCCATGATTGTGGTTAGTTCTTTTAATGTTGTCCATGAGCCTTTATCTAACTCCCACTTGCTGGACACCTCTGCTGAGATTATACTCATGTTCAGGCAAATCAGTTTGCAGAGCTTGACAATATGCACCCTACCCCAATTATATGTCAGATATCTGATAGATGTTCTCTGCATTATTCATGTAAGGATGCTTATCTCATACAAACATCCTCTCCATTGTTGTGTCACCTTGTGTGACAGTCACATAATAGTTGCTGCTACAACCATCTTCCATTACCATGCCCTCATCTGCTGTACATTAGGTTGTTTCACCTGTCCTCTTTCCCTGTGTACATTCCTACATTTCATCTTTGTGTCCCTATTCAATACACACTTTTCCCCTGAGTGTATATTTTACATGGAAGTCCATGTACTGTTACAGATCATTTACACAGCTTCAGTACAGAATGCCAGGCATGGGATATCACAATACTCTGCACTGTAGCTACACTGTCCTGTACTGTCTTTGGACCATATAGTTAGCAAGTGTCCAGATTTTAACAGAATGGCCAGATGTGTTCCTTATCAAATTTGTAGCTTTCTGCCATGTCACTGGGATGATCTCAGGACTGATGTGGCTTAATATTATATACATTACAAAGACATGCATCTGGAGCATTTCGCCCTGAGCCTCTGCTGAAAATTAGCTCATTCCAAGTCAGAGTTTCCTGGTAAATAAATTTTAAATTAATAAATAAATTTGAGTTTCATAGTTCAAATCCTTCAGAACATGTATCTTAACACAAAACCCTGGTTATTTTAGCACATTGTTATAGGACAAATACGTCAAATATGTCCCTATTTCTGGGTCACTGTCCCCCATTGTGTTTCTTGCACTAAGAGATTGAGAACTATCTGTGAAGCCATGGTGATCATTGTAGTATTCTGCACAAAACTGTGGAGCATCAGTGCTCTGATTTAAAAAGGAAGGCTATCCATTCTATCTGTGTTCACCTAGTTGCTAGCCAAGAAACATCTCTTAAATGTGGTATGAGGCATAAATATGCATTGCACGCTGCACACATGTAAACTCTGTGTTAGCTTTGTGCAAAGCGTACATGGAGTTTATTGAATCCTGGGGGGTGTCTAGCTATACATTTTTATTTGCACAATAATCGTGGACATCCATTTGTTTCTTCCTCTTTGTTGTGCCCTTACAGGATGTTTCTGAATGCATTATCTTGTTGTCTTGTTTAGGTTCATAGGTTCATACTAGGCTATCTGCCCTAGGGCATTTATAAGCCTAGCCAGAGTGTGTTTGGCTTTCGCCACCCATTTTAAATTAATTTTGCTATGCCCTTTTTCGAGGTTAGTATACTGTGCCTCTGTCTAACAGTGACAGAAGTGATACCCAGGGTAAACCTACGATCTCCCATCCACTCATCAAGATTCCTCTTGAAGAGAGTCAATGAGGGACTCTGCCTAACCTGGACTGGGATTTTATTCCAGAGTGAAGGGAGCCTCTGGGTTATGAATCTGTCCCTCCAGCATGTCCTATTTATTTCAGTGCTGAGGTTCAAGTCTCTCGAGCGTGTAGCTCGATAGAATTTGGATTTTCTGAGGTGCAGTATGTCCATTAATTCCGTGTTGGACATGGCTTTATATGTCAGGCACAGACCGCCTCTGAGCAGGCGGTATGCCACTGAGTAGAGCTGGAGTTTCTTTAACCGGGCAGCATATGGCATCTGTTTGAGCCCTTTGATCCTCTTGGTGAGGTACTTTTGGGGTCTTTCCAGTTGCTGCAGGTGTCTGGTAAGGTACATCCCAGAAGGGGCATTGTACTCAATTATGGGCCTGATGAGGGATGAGGAAAGAGGCACGATGACCTCCCCTGATCTAGATGTGAATCCCTTCATGATTAGGTGGGCTATATAAAATGTTTTTCTAACCACTTTGGCCACGTGGTTGTCAAATGAGAGACTGCTATATCAACTTGGGTCCCCAGGTCCTTAATTACGTCTTCTGTACTTAATGGATTACCACCTATGTGGTAATTTGTGGGCACTTTGTTTTTGCCAAAGGGGATGACTATACACTTTTTGGCATTTAGCTTGAGGCCATGGCTCCGGCACCAGTTGTCTGTTTCTATGAGGCCCTTTTGGAGGATGCTTGTGTCGGCTGGAGAGTCGATTATGGCGCCCAGTTTGCAGTCATCTGCGAACTTGGTCAGCCACAGTCCTTCCGTGTTGGCCTGTACCTCCGAGAAACATATACCGAACAAGAGAGGTCCAAGGACTGAGCCTTGAGGGATGCCACTTGTAATTGGTTTGGAGTCTGACATGGCTCCAGCAATTCTAACCATGTGGGTTCTGTCCTTGAGCCAGTTTGCAACCCATCTAGTGACATAGGGGTTTATATTTAAGCTGGTGAGCATATCTATAATGCCCGAGTGGGGTATTGTATCGAAGGCTTTCGCGAGGTCAAGGTAGGCTGTGTGGACCACCTTCCCTTCGTCAATGGCCTTGGTGACTGTTTCAAAGAAATCAACCAGGTTTAAGAGGCAGGATCTGCCCTTAACAAAGCCAAAGTTTGTAGGATCCAGTGTCTGTAGGTCCCCAATATCTTTATTTATGAGGTCCATGATGATCCTTTCCATAGCTTTGCAGACCAAGCTAGTCAGGCTTATGGGAGAATAGTTTCCAGGATCCGTTGAGGCACCACCTTTGTGGAAAGGGACCACTGTTGCTGTACACCACTCTTTGGGTACATATCCTGTAGTAAGGCTGAGAGTGAACAGTAGTTTTATGTTTGGGTTTAGCTCTTCTTGGAGTTCATGTAGGATGCAGCCCGGGACACCGCCTGGTCCCATTGATGCTATGTTTTTTGCTTTGGAGAGGGCAGCTCTTACCTGAGCATCTGAGATGTCAGGGGGGCAGCACTCTGCTGGGATAGATATTTGCCCTTTTGGTGGGGAGGGGGGGAGTTTGCGCTGAACCTGTCAGCTAGGATGTTGGCAATGTCTGTGGGTTTGGTGTATTTTTTGTCATTTTAGACTAATTCTGAGCATATCTGGGAATTCCCACCCAGGTTCCTAACATAACTGAAGAAAGCCTTGTGATTATCCTTAGTGTCCTGTGCAATTTTTCTCTCGAAGCTGGCCTTAGACGATTTTATGAGTGCCCGTAGTTTTTTGCTAATACTGATCAGAGATGCCTTCCCTTTTTGGGATTTTGCTCTATCATGTAGTAGCTTCCTCCTTCTATTGTATAGTTTGTTTATGGCTGGGGTCCACCAGACAGGACGTCTGCCTTTGGAGGATTGGGTCTTGGTTTTATTTGGGATTGCATGATCCATGCATTCCTGAAGGTGTTCATAGAATGCGTTTATATAGGATTCTGCGGTCTGGGCCATATTTTCCACAGGCCCGGGGGCTTTGAAGGATTCCACCTTGGTTTTGAGGAGTGTGAAATTTGCTTTAGAGAAGTTTTTCACTGTGGTTTTCAGGGCAGGGGGTGGAGTCGGGATGTGAATATCCAGTGAGATTAGTTTATCGTCTGACCTTACCAGTGAGGGATACACTTCTGGTCTGGTGCATAGAGTCCCCATGTTGGTGATGATGAGGTCCAGTATGTTTTCCCCTCTTGTGGGAGTGGTAACAAGTTGTTCCATAACATTTGAGTTTATAAATTCTAGGAACCTTTGGGCTAGGGTGTTGGAGCTAGAGTAATGCTCCCCGTCTATGTTTGGGTATTTGAAGTCACCCAATATAATGGTGTTTGGAGAGACCTTCATATTTTCCAGTGTTCTCAGGAAGACTGAGTGGGGTTCCTGGGTTTGGGAGGGTGGTCTGTAGCAGGCTATAAACTGGAAGGCAGTTTTACCCACTGTTAGTTGCACATGGATAGTCTCTGATGCTTCGTGCTGTGCCATCAACCTGGAAGTGTGGGTATCTTTGACGAATATTGATACTCCCCCTCCTTTTGTGGTTCGGTCCAAGTTTTGGGGCTGTAAAGCATGGTATGAGGTATAACCTGGTAGTGCTGGGGTGCTCTCGGGAGCCTTGAACCAGGTTTCTGTTACTGCACATATATCGATGTTCTCCATGCTAAGGAGAGTTTCGAGTGCGTGCATCTTGAGGTTTAGACTTCTGGCATTGAGTAGCATTACTCTTAGTTTCTTATCCCTTGTGATACCTATGGAGGTGGGTTTGTCTTTTAAGCCTTGCCTAAAAAAGGCACTATGGGGGTAGCAAGAGCCTTTGCCAATATCCAAAAGCTCAGGGGTGACAGATGCAAGCCGTCCCTAGTGAAGCATCATGGCTTGTTGAGCATGTCATCCCAGGCTGACAGGCATTGGATCCCCTTTGAATGACACCAATACTTAAGCCAATTGTTGAAATTGATCATCTTGTCTTCATATTGTGGCATCATTCTTGGTGAGGGCAAGATGCTACTCAAGGTCAGGGTCATACTGGCCTGGGCTACATGCTCAGAGAGCTCCTCTATGTCTCTTTTCATGTAGTCCAGGGAGGTACGTCTCAGGTCATTCACACCATCATGGACAATGACTGAGTCATATTTGTACTTGCCTTGGAGTGACCTGAGTGCTTGTGCTATGTGGCGGATCCTAGCGCCCGACAGGCAGCTCACCATGACCTTCTCCTTGTTCAGCCTGGTGAGTGGGACGTCAGTGTGCCTGATGATAGAATCACCTATTACAAGTATATCAGGTGTGTTGTTTAGCTTTAAGGGTTGTGACTGTTCGGCACACTGGCTTTGTGAGCTATGTGTTGCACATGTTTTGTTTTGGGGTAGCGGTTGCTTGGGTGTCTGCTTTGGAGGTCTCTGCTGCTTAGGCAAATTTTTATTTAGAGACTCCGAGTATGTTTTTGTGTGTTTATGTGTTTGGTTTGCTGTCTGGTAGGTCTCTGTGAGACTAGAGTTGTAGTGAGTGTGGTTTCCTTCTCCTCCTGACTGGTTTTGCCAGTACTGAGTTGAGAGAGCTTAGCCTCCAGTATGGCTATATGGTTGCATCTCTCACATGTGTTGGAATTTGTTGGGAGGAGGAGAGGGTTGTCTGTGTACATGAGGCAGTTGTAACATTGCCTCAAGATTCCCATATTCACCAGCTGGACCGGAGAGGAGATTGACAACTGACTTTTGGACATGCTAGAATAGTATTGGGAATTCCTTTATAATTGAAAAAAAAGGGCCAATGGGGAACAAGGTACTCAAGGGGAGTTTGTGAGGGTGTAGTGCTTTTAATTTTTTAGTGCTGACATATAATTGCTTTAGTGAGAAAGTGCCAGGTAACTTAAATGCAATGTGTTACAGGTAACTTAAATGCAAAAATGACAAACAGCAACTTTCTTTCAAGTGAAACAAGGAAATAAGTACAGTAAGCAATGCAGATATCACTAGGGATCCACAGAAGCGCTGAAAAGCCACGTTAGCGTTTCAGGAAAATAACAAGCAAACAAACAACAAGCATAGAAACAAAGCTAGATTCAGCAGGCCTGGATCTAGTCTATGCTACAGCAAACAAGGTGTACCAATTTCATTAAGAAACAGTTCAAATATGCAGGCACTATAAGCCTTTAACCAGAAATTCCCAGCTCAGAAGGGCAGAGTCCAGCCTCTCCTCCCACAAGAGTGCAGACCACAAACCCTTTTAATGTAAAATAACTGGCCTGAAGCCCAAGTGCTTAAACCAGAATTAATACACTTTTAGAATAACAGACACTGAGCCCTCAATCAGCAGTTCCCAACTTAGAAGGATGTAAGCTACCTGTTCTGCCACTACAGTACAGACCACAAACCTTCTTAATGTAAAACAACTGGTCTGAAGCCCAAGTGCTTAAACTAAAAGGCTTAGAATGAGTTACACCAATCAGTAATAAATACAATTGAGTACTTTTAAGATGACGCAAAAGCAAAATAAAGTAGGAAGAAACACAAATACAGTAAAAGCAGATAATTTTTTTTTTTTTGAGTGAGCAAATGAGATGGGCCCAGGAGTTACAGGACAGAAACAAGTGCAAATGCAGGCCTTCAAATCAGAAAGTTGAGAGAGATGGAAGACCGCCCAAATGGCCAATAACTACAAATTCTGGGCCAGAACCACTCCTTATGTGGTAGACAGGTTACCTAGTGCTTACCACTCCCACTGATAAGCTAGAAGGCTTCCCTCCAACACAGAAAGGCTTGGGGGGCTCAGAAGCTTACAAATAGTCCTGGATACAGCAAATCTGTATCTGGAACACTAATTACAGCAAAGGTAGCTCCAAAAGGGCAAATATTTATCCCAGCAGAGTGCTGCCCCCCTGACATCTCAGATGCTCAGGTAAGAGCTGCCCTTTCCAAAGCAAAAAACACAGCATCAATGGGACCAGACGGTGTCCCGGGCTGCGTCCTACATGAACTCCAAGAAGAGCTAAACCCAAACATAAAACTACTGTTCAATCTCAGCCTTACTACAGGATATGTACCCAAAGAGTGGCGTACAGCAACAGTGGTCCCTCTCCACAAAAGTGGTGCCTCAACGGATCCTGGAAACTATCGCCCCATAAGCCTGACTAGCTTGGTCTGCAAAGCTATGGAAAGGATCATCATGGACCTCATAAATAAAGATATTGGGGACCTACAGACACTGGATCCTACCCAGTTTGGCTTTGTTAAGGGAGATCCTGCCTCTTAAACCTGGTTGATTTCTTTGAAACAGTCACCAAGGCCATTGACGAGGGGAAGGTGGTCCACACAGCCTACCTGGACCTCGCAAAAGCCTTCGATACAATACCCCACTCAGGCATTATAGATAAGCTCACCAGCTTAAATATAAACCCCTATGTCACTAGATGGGTTGCAAACTGGCTCAGGGACAGAACCCACATGGTTAGAATTGCTGGAGCCATGTCAGACTCCAAACCAGTTACAAGTGGCATCCCCGAAGGCTCAGTCCTGGGACCTCTCTTGTTCGGTATATATTTCTCGGAGGTACAGGCCAACACGGAAGGACTGTGGCTGACTAAGTTTACAGTTGACTGCAAACTGGGCACCATAATCGACTCTCCAGCCAACACAAGCATCCTCCAAAAGGGCCTCATAGAAACAGACAACTGGTGCCAGAGCCATGGCCTCAAGCTAAACGCCAAAAAGTGTATAGTTATCCCCTTTGGCAAAAACAAAGTGCCCACAAATTACCACATATGTGGTAATCTATTAAGTACAGAAGAAGTAATTAGGGACCTGGGGACCCAAGTTGATAGCAATCTCTCATTTGACAACCACGTGGCCAAAGTGGTCAGAAAAACATTTTATATAGCCCACCTAATCATGAAGGGATTCACATCTAGATCAGGGGAGGTCATCGTGCCTCTTTACTCATCCCTCATCAGGCCCATAATTGAGTACAATGCCCCTTTTGGGATGTACCTTACCAGACACCTGCAACAACTGGAAAGACCCCAAAAGTACCTCACCAAGGGGATCATAGGGCTCAAACAGATGCCATACGCTGCCCGGTTAAAGAAACTCCAGCTCTACTCAGTGGCATACCGCCTGCTCAGAGGCGATCTGTGCCTGACGTATAAAGCCATGTCCAACCCGGAATTAATGGACATGCTGCACCTCAGAAAATCCAAATCCCATCGAGCTACGCACTCGAGAGACTTGAACCTCAGCACTGAAATAAATAGGACATGCTGGAGGGACAGATTTATAACCCAGAGGCTCCCTTCACTCTGGAATAAAATCCCAGTCCAGGTTAGGCAGAGTCCCTCAATGACTCTCTTCAAGAGGAATCTTGATGAGTGGATGGGAGATCGTAGGTTTACCCTGGGTATCACTTCTGTGTCACTGTTAGACAGCGGCACATTATACTAACCTCGAAAAAGGGCATAGCAAAATTAATTTAAAATGGGTGGCGAAAGCCAGACACACTCTGGCTAGACTTATAAATGCCCTAGGGCAGATAGCCTAGTATGAACCTATGAACCTATGAAACAGGCTTACAATTTTTTTTTTTTTTCAGAAAAATAGCAAAAACAATAGTAAAAGCAATTCACATGCAGTGCAAGCTGGCACACTTGAGTATGTAGCAATATTAGTCCACACACAGTTTGAAAAAATGTAATTAAATTAAAAAAGGACTAAAAGCAAGTGCAGAAAGGGTTTATTAGGTAGAATGCGGTAAAGAGATGGGACTGGGGGAGTGTCCTAGATCAAATCTGCAGTGGGGCGGGCACTGATAAAGCCACCAAATTTAAACTACAACCAACAACAGGGTGGGTAAAAGTTTCAACAGAGATGTGAGGAATCAGAGTGCAAATTATAAGAACAAAAAAATATATACTGATCTCTGTATATTTGCAAAAGAGTAAGACAACAGATATCTGAGCAACAATTTAGCTCTATAATACAGAAAAATATACTCAGCTCTATATATTTGCAGATAGTCTTGTAAGGCTGTCTCTCAACACACAGGTTCCACTTTAAATGCAGGCTTCTGCTATTAAGTCAAATTAAGGGAACCTTGAGTTAACAACACACAAGCTATAGAAACCAAAAATGAGTGGGGGGAGACAGTTTCAACAGAGATGTGAGGAATCAGAGTGCAAATTATAAAACCAAAAAAATATATACTGATCTCTGTATATTTGCAAAACAGTAAGACAGCAGATATCTAAGCAACAGTTTAGCTCTATAATACAGAATAATACAGAAAAATATACTCAGCTCTATATATTTGCAGATAGTTTTCCCCTGTCTGTTTTATTTTTCAATGTCAAGCTTTAGAGTACAAAAATGATTAGCACAACTTTATGCAATCTTTTTATTTCTCAGTCCTGTTTAGATTATTAAACGTTTTATTGTTTGTTTAAAGTGTTTACAGTCATCTAATATCTGGAAGTTCAACTTTGACTTTATGATATCTGTTGCCTTTCTTGGGAATCACAGTTTATTAATGAAAGGGTCACTGCAACTGAGGTAATTAATAATTCCAGAATATCTTAATTTATATTCAGCCCATAGTATTATGAGTACCTTATCTTTACAGATTGAAAACAACTGTATGCATGTTTTTCCTGGCTGAAAGCTTATTGTCTGTTTTTCTGACTAGTCTGTAGGCCTTGCTGTTGTAAAACTTGTGTTTCTGATTCTATATAAGCCCAGTGTCTATGCTAGGCTACTCTCCATGCAGTGGTGGTTAGCAGTACCCTGTATAGATGCAAACACTTTTCAGTTAAAATGACCCTTAGAATAACTATCTCTGCAATCTTCCCTAGTCTTCCTGCTGCTCTAGGAGCATCTGATTTGGATGCAGAGCAGCTTCACCCATTCTTCATCCATGTGCATAAAAATACACATCACAGTGTCTCCACAAGTAAGCCCCTTAGGCAAAGCATCACACATTCAAACTTCTTGGTCATATGAGACTCCATCGTGAGACACACAGATGCCTCCCTCACCAGAATGGATAAAGAGTAGCTAATGATGCCCTTTAGAGATCATTTGCATATATCCTATGTTACCTCTAATACAAGAGGTTTTAAGAAATCACACAGTGGAAAAATCTGGCTTGGCTAGATTTTTCTTGTAGTTTTTTACTGATTGGTTTGTCTGTGTTATTGTGTTACTCCAGCACTCTGTCTGTCCAACCAGTGCTTCATGACCCTGCCAAGTAGCTCACACACACACACACACACACACACACACACACACACACACACACACACACACACACACACACACACACATGCACACAAGCGCACACGTTCACACACACACACACACACACACACACACACACACACACACACCTGGGAAAGGCTGGCATAAGTTTACTAACTATGCCCCCTTCTGCCCAGACTATAAGGTAGTTTTTACTGCCACCATTTACTCCTGCCAGCAACCTTAAGGCCCTTAAGAAAGGGTGTCCAATCTTACTGTGTAATATTAATATTAACACAAATGGTAGTCTGACCAAGAGCAAGGCTATTAGGAGTGGCCCACCTAGTGACACCAAATAAATATGAAAGTACTCTCAAAACTTAAATATCTCTATACAGATCAGCCACAATGTTGTTGTTCTTTCAGATTTTCCAGGTTAGGGGTCGCCACAGCAGAACTCCAGTCCACTAATGATTGGCAGTAGATTTTACAGTGCCAAGGTGCCAACCCGACGCCCAACCTACAATGAAGGCATGCTCATTTATGCATGTCTTTCGAATGCCACTCGACCATGGGGAGGACATGCAGACTCCACACAGAAGGCACTACAGCCAAGAATCAAATGAGAGAACCTCTTGCTGTGAGGCAACAACGCTACCGCTGCACCACCACGGCTACAGATCAGCCACAATGAAAGGTTTAATTATATTTAATAGTAAATAATAAAAGAACAAGACAACACTAAATATATATTCACAGTGACATCAGAGTTCAAAACCATAGGAAATATTTAAAACAACATTGCAGTGACAGTCTCAAATAAATAAATAAAAACATAAACTAAGCTTTACTATATTCCTGGCTGTATCTAAGAAAATTACTATATCCTAGAAACTTACTTCATTAGATCAAGGCAGATGTGTGGTGAATGGGTCTTCTTGTCAGGTCCAAGACTGAATACATAATGCTCTGTCTCACTAAGAGACTTCTCAAAATAATATCTCAATTATTAGTGCTGGGTTAGCTTGTAGGATGATATCACATCATGCCATCTGACTTCTAATTCCCAGGCCAAAACCCCCATTGCTGAAGCTGGAAGCATTTAGCATCTACCTCTAAAAATATACAGACAAGGGCTTTTCCTCAGATCTTTTGCAGATGCTGGAAGTCATAAAACAATTGTATTCCTTCGTGCTTTCAAGACTAGTAATTAGTTCACTCCAAGACAACTTAGAAAGCTTCCTAGCACAGATCTTGTGTTTCTAGCTGCCATGAAACCTGTCAGATAATAACTTTAAGGCTTAGCCTATAAAGTAATTTAATTTCAGATATTTTCCTAAAGTTTGTTGGACTGAGGTTAAATTCCTGTATTCCATTTTCCACTGTTACAATATGTACATTTAAACAGTCACAATAGTGTATGGACATTTCTGTTCCCTTCCAGTAGGGCATGTATGCTGTGGTTACATTTTAAGCACAACCACTTTACAAAATACCTTTTCAACAGAAACATCTGTACAAAGCAGTTTGATATACACATGGCATACAGCTCTAATACATTTGTAACACAGACATCTTGTATAAATCATTTCAATATTCACCAATGGCATATAATTATTTACAAAATTCCAGCTAGCTGTGCTGACAGTATCTCTTTTTGTCACACTTCTTCCTCCCTTCAAAGACTCAAGCTAGTTTTTCAAGTGACCATAGAGAAACGTTGCTTGAGAGGGATACGCCTACTTGGGACTACCTTACCCCATTCCCTGGCTTGAGATTCCAGCTGCCTTGACATTGCTGACCCCAGTACGGTGCTGCACTGTCATATAATATGGCTGTAACCCTAGGCTCCACCATAGTAACTTGGGATTTGGCTGGATCCCTGTAGCAATAGATCTCTCAGACTCCTCCAGCCTTCTACTGCAAGTACTTAACACCGGGTCTCCCTATCATGGTAAGGTTTCATCATGTTAACATGGTACAGTTTGTGCCCCTGCCTCCTGCCTAGCAGTTCTACTATATAGTTAAAATCATTGACCTTCCTTACCACTTTGTAGAGTCCCTCCCAAGCTGCCTGCAGCTTATTGTGTCTGACAGCAATGAGAACCATATCCTGCTACCCCAGAGCATACTCTCTGGCTTGAGCATTCCTGTCATACCGGACCTTTTTCTGCTATTGGGCTTCTGCCAGGTTCTCCTGGGCCAAGCCATGAGTTCCTTGAGCCTTGTCTTGAGGTTTAGGATATATACCTCAACAGACTCCTTGTGGGATTCACACTCAACCACCTACTCATCATGAATCAAATCTAGAGGTTCCTTCACCCTATGCCCATACAGCAACTGAAAGGGTGAAAAACAATGGATTCCTGGGGCACCTGTCTGTAGGCAAATAACAGTTGGTGCAAATATTTGTCCCATTTCCTCTTAAACTGGTCTGCAAATGCCTGTAGCATGGTCTTTAGTGTAGAGTTTAACCTTTCCACCAGACCATTAGTCTGAGGGTGGTAGGGGGTGGTCTTTAGGTGCTTTATCCCACAGCACTCCCACAGACAAGCCAGCATGCCTGATGTGAAATTGGCACCTCTGCCAGTCAGTATTTCTTTTGGGAAACCTACCCTCCTGAAAATATCTAACAAAGCATTTGCCACCTTTTCTGCCTCGAAGGAGGATAGAGCCACCTCTTTAGGGAATTTGGTAGCATAATCTACTACCACTAGGATATACTTCTTCCCTGTAGAATGTGGGGTACTCAGAGGTCCCACATTATCTATAGCTACCCTCTGAAATGGCTCCTCATTCACAGGTAAAGGCATCAAAGGGGCTTTGACCTTGTCTCCTGCCATGCCTACTTTTTGACACTGCTCACATGTCCTGCAGTACCCCGTTACATCCCTGGCATCCCAGGCCAATAAAAGTTCTGCATAATACATCTCTTTGTATGCTTTATGACCTGCAAAGGGAATGTCATGGCTATGGCTACAAGTGCCAGACAGTAGGCTCTGGGCACTAACAACTGCTGTATTACTTCACTCTCTAGACCATCCTCAGGGGTCCACTCTCTATACAGTAGCCCTTTGTTCCAGTATGCAGATTCCCCTTTTCTTTGATAATCAGGCACCTCCCTGGCTACCTCCCTCAAGCCTTGTAATGTCTAGTCTGAGAGCTGAGTCTGTCTCAGCTCTCTCTTTGTAACCCTTCCCAGCTCTCCTTCCACAGGAAGTCTGGTATTCTCTGACAGCGGTGACTTACTGTCAGCCTGGGTACTACTACTCACTTCTGCCCTTGCAGTCACTCTGTCCAAGGGAACATCAGTGCTCACAGGCAGATGTGGCTCACCTTCAGTCTCACTGTTAGAAGGTAGCTCCCTCTCTGAAGTAACCACCTCATCAGTCCTGGCTTCAAGTGTGCAGTCTGTCTGCCCCCCCCCCCCCCAGCTAACAGGCCCACATGCCTGTTTCCAAGCCTGAGTGTGTGTCACTGCATGCACACAAGGTTCTCCATTATCAGAATTATTCCCTATAAGGACATCTGGATGGGTATCTTCAAATGTACCTACTTTCTTGCTTCCTTTTCCACCCACCCAGTCAAGGTGAACCCTAGCCAAAGGAACTTGGAATGAGGTCTCTCTTAGAGCTCTGACTGGACTAGCCTGGCCAAGCAAGAAGTGCTCCTCTTTAATCATTGCAGGCTTCACAATGGTTAGTTCAGAGGCTGTGTCTCTCTTAGCAGTAGCCTTTTTACCATCTACCAAGATAGGATAGAACCTCTTATGGCAGATTTATACCCTTGTTGGCTCCAGATAACTTGCTTGCTGGCATTTGGTCATTCCCACTTGCTGGCTCCCCCATCTTTTGTTCCCCACCTTGCCTCCCTGGACATCTATATGCTACATGGCCCAACTGGTTATATTTAAAACATTTAACCCTTGATCCTGGCCATGTAGCTGAACTAGTGGCTTCCCCTGTTACTGGAAAACTCTGTTGTGGTTTAGGCTGCCCACCATGGGTTCCCTTCGACCCATGTGTAGCACTGGATATCCCTTTCCTATGCAGTGATGCCCTGCTGGTAAGGTATAGGACCCCCTTTTTCCTCAACTCATCTGCGGTGTTACATTCTCTAGCTTCCAACCAGATTCTCATGTCCTCAGGCAAATGCTAAGGCTTGTTCCCTCACCAAAAGGTCTGCCAGCCCTTCAAAACTGGTGACTTGACACCCACTCACCCACCTATGAAAATGATGTGCTTAGTTCAGTAATATATTCACACACACTTTCACCTGCCTTGCGTCTATGCTCAAGAAACTTTTTTTTCTGTAAGCTTCAGGTGTTAACTTAAAACATTCAAACAATTTTAACTGCATTATAATTTAAGCAATCAGTATCAGACAATTTAGAAACAGCAGTTACAGCTTTACCACGGAGTAAGGGGGTCAGGAACCGTATCCAGAGCCCTTGGTCAGCATTATTTTGTTTACATACCCTTTCAAACATATGAATAAAACTATCAAAATTATCACCCTCTGTAAATTGTGGAAGAAATTTACTGACCTTTATTGTTTCTGGGGTTCAGTTACTCCCTTCCCTGTTACCTCCATGACCCTGAAGAAGAGTCAGTATTTCCTTTTCATGTTGCCTCTGCCTCTCATTTTCTTCAACTTCCAGATGTCTCACTCTCTCTGCTGATTCTAATTTATTTTTTTCCATTTCTCCTTTTCTTCAGCCTCCAATGCCACAATTTCTCATTTTTGTCAGCCTGTAAATACCACAGTTTCTCATTTTCTTCAGCCTCAAAACACCACAGTCTCTCTGCTAATTCTATTTCTAACCACTTGGCCTCCAGTTCAAGACTCTTTAACTCTAGATGGATTGTTATGTCCTCTAAGGTAAAGTTGAACTGTCCTTTTTCAGAGATTTGTACATCCCCAAGGCCAGTCTGGTTGTCTTCCTGGTTGCTGGTCTGTGATGCAGCTGTAACTAGGACTGCAATAATTTATTATTTAGTTAGGCTGGCATGCCCCAGTCCTTTGGCTTGGCACATCTCAGCCAACTTGTTCCTTGTCAGCTTGCCATACTCCTCCGCTGACATCCTTGCCTGCTCTCCCTGACTAACTAAGCTAACAAAAAATAAAACTATTGTGATATGAATCTACTACTGTGTGGCTACTTGAGAGTACAAACACTTTCTTTAGTGACCACTGTTTACAGGCTACAGGAGTTCAATATTCACACCACTGAATCCCAATATGTGATATGGATATCCCACCACTGCCAACCAAATATGACAACCGTTCTCTGGGCCAGTAATCAAGGAGCCTCAATCCTCACTACTGGCAACAATGGGGGACATTCACTGAAATGATAACAAGCATGCATACACTATTTCCAGATGCAGCTCTCTGCATCAAGTGCAATTTCGCTTAAAAGCACACAGAGACCACATTCAGTCCAAGACTGGTTTCTCCCTTTTCCTCCAGATCCCCAGTAAGACTCCCCACTGGCACATCTATAGAGTTGAGATCACAGCTGAGTGACCAAGACAAGATCTCCATCACTCTCTCTATCGAACAAGTGCATTTCCCTAGCCAAGTAGCTGTCACACACACTCTTTGAGGTTTGGTTTACACACATACACATACCTGGGAAAGGCTGGCATAGGTTTACTAGTTATGCCCCCTTCTGCCCAGACTATATAGTAATTTTTACTGCCACCAGTCACTTCTGGCACCTACCTTAAGGCCCTTAATAAAGGGTGTCCAATCTTACTGTATAATATTAACATTAGCACAAATGGTAGTTTGATCAAGAGCAAGTCTATTAGGAGTAGCCCACACAGTGTCACCAAATAAATACGCAAGTACTCTAAAAACTTACAGATCTCTACACAGATCAGCCACAATGAAAGATTTAAATATATTTAACAATATCTAATAAAATAACAAGACAGTACTAGGTATATATTCACAGAGACATCAGAACTCAAAACCACAGGAAATATTTAAAACAACATTGCAGGGCAGTCTCAAATAAATAAAGAAAAACAACTAAACTAAGCTCTACTATACTCCTAACTGTATCTAAGATAATTGTTATACCTTAGAAACTTATTTCATTACAGCAAGGCAGATGTGTGGTAAATGAGTCGTCTTGTCATGTCCTAGACCGAATACATAATGCTCTGTCTCACTAAGAGACTTCTGAAAATAATATTTCAAATATTACTGCTGGGACAGCTTGCAGGATGACATCACGTTTTGTCATCTGACTTCTAATTCCCAGACCAAAGCCACCATTGCTGAAGCTAGCAGAATTTAGCATCTACCTGTAAAAATACAAAGGCAAGGGCTTTTCCTCAGATCTTTTGTAGATGCTGGAAGTCATATAACAATTGTATTCCTTCATGCTTTCAAGACTATTAGTTCACTCCAAGGACAATACAGAAAGCTTCCTAGCACAGACCCTGTGTCTCTAGCTGCCTTGAAACCTGTCAGCTAATAACTTTATGGCCTAGCCTATAAAGTAATTTAATTTTAGATATTTTCCTAAAGTTTACTGGACTGAGGTTAACCTCTTGTATTCCAGTTTCCATTGTTAAAATATATACTTTTAAACAGTCACAACAGTGCATGGACATTTCTGTTCTCTTCCAGTAGGGCACACTGTGGTTACATATTAAGCACAAGCACTTTACAAAATACCTTTCCAACACAAGCATCTGTACAGAGCAGGTTGACATACACAACATACAGTTCTAATACATTTGTAGCACAAACCTCTTGTATAAATCATTTCAATATTCACCAATAACATATAATAATTTACAAAATTCCAGCTAGCTGTGCTGGCAGTATCTTCTTTTGTCCCACTACTATTAAAAACTGTAAATGACTTTAATTAATTTACAAATCTGTGAAATAATTTTCTAGCTGGAATGAAGTAATGATGGTTGCCATAGAAATCTGTCCTCATTTTGCTGCATTATCTATTTTTCACACTGAAGTCCACGTCTCCTTTGTAATTGATGAGTCATTTTATTTTGCCAAGTTTTTATCATTGCGTGCATTGTTTGCTATATACTGAAAAATGCGTTAAAATATTTTTTTAAACGTAATCAATTCATCCAGATTAGTGTCATATAATCTTTAATAAGCTATTCATTTTTTATGGTATTTCCATTTGACATCAATAATTCCTTATGTCATGTCTTTATTTGGAGTGGCTACTTTAACTGTATGACTTACCAGTCAATGATATGTAAGCAAACAAAAGGGCATTGCGTGAAAAATAAGATGCCAGTAAGATGGATTGTCTTGAATATTAGATAATGACAGGCAGCATACAAAATAACATTACAACTGTTTGCCTTGGATACAGTGCAATAGAATTACACACTTCTGCTTATTTCAAATGAAGTGGGGCATATGACTAAAGCTAAGTCCTTCAAATTAGTACATATGTGGATTGTCTGAGTACAGGTTTATGCAAAGGCTGTCTCAGCATATTTCCTAAATGTATTACCATTTCAGTGAAATGATAAGCTGTCGTCACCCTATACTACTGATCTTGATTTGTGTTTAGCAGGCTGTAGTATTAAATTTACAGCACATTTGAAGTGATTTTCCTCCCCTGTGGAGAGATCCTTGTGCAGTCTCACAAGAGATGGCCTGCTGGTGTTCCACAGGAATAATGAAGTATGATTAACAAAGGTTTTTCAAACATGGGTCAAAGCGTGTGTCTATAAGTCTTCTTTATTTTCAGTCAATTTGCATATCCTATCACTCCTGTGAGAGCCAAAAGGTTTTCTCATTACAACATCATTCCCTCTTTAGGATAAACATTACTTGCTGCACTGAATGCTTCAGAAGGCAAATATGTTATTTAGCAAAATAAACAACAGTGCTGATTAATGTAATACACCTCATGGTTAGTTATGTTAACTCATTAAATCTAAAATTAGGCTAAAAAAATATTGCACTGTAATCTCTTACAGCATTGGCTTCAAATATGATTTGAATGTCAGCTGAAGGAAATGTCTGTATGTTGCATTTACTGAAATAAAACAAAAAATCCCAATTAAAATGATAAAAATAATGTTTTAATATTAGCACTGTAGATGAAAGGCATGCAGTATGAGAACTGCAACTCCATTGTCATCTTTTTAGGCTTGCACTTTTATAGAAATGTATTCAGTTGAACCCATCCATTCTTTAAAATGAATGCCATCGTCTGTATCTATGGGCAGCCATGATGGATACATGCAAATGGAGTGTCTTATATGTCACAATCAACAAATTGCCTTCAAACACTTTGTGCATAAATAAAAGATTATTAATAAGTGCCATTTTTCCATGTTAGCTGTCAGAGTCAAGTTCAGGCTATGTTGTCTCCATCTTTTTAATATATATATATATATATATATATATATATATATATATATATATATATATATATATATATGGATCCCTATCATATGATAGAAACCTCATTTAACTGAAACTCATTTGACTGAGACCATAAGACTGAATTTTCAAAAGACTGAAAAGTGACTTGACTGAAACCCGTAAGACTGAAACCCATAATACTTAATTTCAGCATACTAAATTGTAAACTGGACCATATAAAACCAGACTAGGTGTGGGGCTATGCCCCCAACACCCCCCAATGTACCCCCCCGAACTATATATACTAACTCCAGGATCGCACTACAGTGGGGAAAAGAGCATAGTAGTGGCAGCATGTAGACTACTGTAAGGTAAGTGAAAGGTATATGCCCTTTCCCCCCCTGTAGTGCGATCCTGGAGTTATCATATATAGTTAGGGGGGTACATTGGTGGTGGGGGCATAGCACCCCACCTAGTCTGCTTTTATATGGTCCAGTTTAAAATTTAGTATGTTGAAATTAAGTATTATGGGTTTCAGTCTTATGGTTATCAGTCAAGTGACTTTTCAGTCTTTTGAAAATTCAGTCATGTTCTAAGTCAAATGAGATTTCTATCATATGATAGGGATCCATATATATATATATATATATATATATATATATATATATATATATATATATATATATATATATATATATATATATATATATATATATATATATAGAATACATGCATTTGGTCGAAGACACCAAGTCCGAACATTACATTCTCCAAACCTAAATGTCGAATCTCACAGTGGCAAACATTCAGAATGTTGAGCATAACACAGAATTTGACATTTCCGATCGTTCAACCACCAAAACAAGTACTACCATGGGTCAAGAAGGGGGGGTATTAGCCTGGCTCATAACACATTCGGTGTTCATAGGTTCGACGTCTGAAAATTTGACATTGTGAAAACTTGGGTCACTGCCTTCGACATTTAGGATGTCGGACAACTAACGTTTGCTTAAATGCATGTAATTATATATATATATATATATATATATGTATATATATATATATATATATGGGTTTACTGCTTTTGGTCGAATTACATTGGGTCGAAAATGATTTCAGGCAGTTCACTTCACTGAAAGCTCATTTGACTTTAAGCTCATTTTGTTGAATTCCATTTGGTCAAAAATGGAATATAGCCCCTGCCCCCACTGCAGTGTGACCCTGGAGTGAGAATATATATATATTTTTTTTTAATTATTATAATGGTACCACTCACCAAACCGAATGGTAGCAAATGCATAATTATAATGAAATAAAACAGTGTACTAACCTACAGTAGTGTAGTTGTACTGCCAGTGATGTGCTTTTGACACCTATTTGTTAACTGATTACTGCCTATTTTATGAGGCTCCAAATGTTGCCTTTCTTTTTCAGATGCAGTTTGGTACTGGAGTAGGGGGCTACTTTCCACAAGTATATTTGTATATATACCCCTGTAACACAATAACAAAGCCAAGAAAACCAGCATGACCAGTGTATTCAACATTTCAACAGAAAGAATTATATAGCACAACATCATGTAAAATAATAATCAACAATAGCATCTGTACAGTCATAAAAAGGGCAGCATTAAACCACTCACCGCTGCTTAAAACAGCAGTGTTAAAATAACCTCTCACTATTGCACCCATGCCAACCTGAGTAACATGCCACCAACCAGTCCAACAGGACCTTAAACCATTCCACAAAGAAAAGAGTAATAAAGGGTTCTCCATCAAGACCCCTGTAAAAAGTCCATAGGCCTGTCCTCATAGGCTGATCTACCTGTCTTCCTATGCCATATTGACTTCCAAACTTTGTATCATATCCTTTACCAGCATGAAAATGTTCATATTAAACAGGTCAAGACCAACATCACGCAAATACACTCCTTCAGATTTGAACCAGTTAGGGATTTTTTTCAGCAAAATCTCAATGAGGCAAAACCCTAATGTCAAGAGAAAAAGCCACTCATGACACCCAGTAATTGATAAAATGACAGGTCAATTCAATACTTTTAAGAAAATGAACCCGCCTCCAAACTAGCCCATGTGTACTCTCACACTATGAACATAACTCTTGGAAACTTTTGCTTCATTTCCAATAAGTCTGTTATTATCTGTGCTACTAACTTATTTCCTACCACACCTAGATCATTTCCCCCCATATGAATGTGTTAATTTAGCCTTACCTTCATGCAAGAAAATCATTCACTTTGCAAAAATTCTGGTGTCACCTCTTACCTCTGTGCCCCTCCCAAATTGCTTCCCATTTCAAAGGGTCAAGTTCTAAGCTGCTGCCATGAAGTCACATGGTTTCTAATGTTTACTGGGCAGCAAAATGAGCATGTACAAAGATGAAAATCTTGAAGTGCCTTGAAAAACAATGAAAATACTAAAAACACTGTCCTCAGTTATCTGACATAAGCTAAAAATGCATCAGAAATCGACCTCTCCACTCTTTTTATCACCGCAATTGATTTTGCTAGTGCCAAATCTGATGCCATCCATATCTGTAAAAAATGGCTAGAAGAATAGTCTTCATTAATCCCTGAGCAAACAACACTTCCTTACCACTAACATCTTATAAAACAAAACACTCCCCCTGGAATTACTCATTCTTGAACATAAAGCCACCCATCTCTTTGGACACTGTGGCACCCCTGCACTGGCCCAGTAATCAAGGAGCCTCAATCCTTACCACTGGCAACAGTGGGAGATGTACACAGTGGGAGTATGACAAGTGCACACATAGTAAAGTGCAATTTCCTTAAGAGCACACAGAGACCACAGTCAGTCTGGGGCTGGTTTCTGCCTCTATCGCCAGATCCTCAGTAAGACTCCCCACTGGCACAGCTATAGAGTTGAGACCTTAGCCAGGGTTCCAAGACAAGTTCTCTAACAATCTCTCTGTCCAACCAGTGATTTGTGTCCCTGCCCAAATAGCTCATATACACACACACACACACACACACACACACACACACACACACACACACACACTAGGAGAAGGCTGGCACAGGTTTACTAGCTATGTCCCCTTTTGACCAGACTATAAGGTAGTTATCACTGTCACCAAAATCCCTACTTATCAGCTATTATAAGGCCCTTACAAAGGGTGTGCAGTCCTACTGTGTAAAGTTACTATTAATCCAAATGGTTGTCTGATCAAGCAAGGCTACTGGAGTGGCCTGTACAGTGTCACCAAATAGATATGCAAGTACTCTTAAGAGCTTAAATATGTCTCACAAATATCAGCCACAAAGACAGGTTTAAATATATTTAATAATAAATAATAAAAGAACAAGACAATACTCAGGAAATCAACACTGTTACTTCAGAGTTCAAAATCACAGGAAGTATTTAAAACAACAATGCAGGACAGTCTCAAATAAATACAGAATCTTTTATGGGCCTGGGATTTCCAGAGATGTACCATGGTACTGCAGGACCTTTGAGCACTGCCAAAAGGTAGGCAAGGCAGGAGACAAGGTGAAAGCTCCTTTGATGTCTTTGCCTGTGATTGAGGCACCATTTCAGAGGATAGCTATGGATATTGTGGGGCCTCTGAGTACCCCAAGTTCCACAGGAAAAACGTATATCCTAGTGGTAGTAGATTATGCTACCAGATACCCTGAAGCAGTGGCTCTGTCCTCCATTAAGGCAGAAAAGGTGGCAAATGCTTTGTTAGTGATTTTAAAAAGAAATATTGACTGACAGAGCTGGCAATTTCATGTCAGACCTGCTAGCTTGTCTCTGAAAGCACTGTGGGGTGAAGCACCTAAAGACAACCTCCTTACCATTCCCAGACTAATGGTTTTGTTGAGAGGTGAAACTCTACACTCACCTCCATGCTATGGGCATTTGCAGACCAGTTTAAGAAGGAGTGGGACAAATATTTGTCCCATCTGTTGTTTGCTTACAGAAAGGTGCCCCAGGAATCCACAGATTTTTCACCCTTTGAGTTGTTGTATGGGCATAGGGTGAGGGAACCTCTAGATTTTATTCAAGATGAGTGGGAGAGTGAGTGTGAATCCCACAAGGAGTCTGTTGTGGCATATGTCCTAAACCTCAGGACAAGGCTCAGGGAAGTCATGGGCTTGGCCCAGGAGAACCTGGCAGAAGCCCAACAGTAGAAAAAGGTGTGGTATGACAGGAATGCTTGAGCTAGAGAGTATGCTGTAGGGAAGCATGTAATGGTTCTCATTCCTGTCAGACACAACAAGCTGCGGGCAACTTGGGAGGGACCCTACAAGGTGATAAGGAAGGTCAGTGATGTTAACTACATGGTAGAACTAATAGGCAGGAGGTAGGGGCACAAATTGTACCATGTTAACGTGATGAAACCTTACTGTGATTGGGAAGCCCTTGTGAGTATTTGCAATGGATGGCAGGAGTAGTCTGAGGGGGATCTGGTGACTGATCATCTCAGTGAGACTCAGACTGACACCTCAATTTAAGGGGTAGCAATGTCCCAGCAGCTATCCCCTACCCAGGTTTGAGAAATCCGAGCAGTGTTACAGGAGTTTGGGGACATGTTCACTGGGAAATCAGGGTGCACCTACCTGGTGCAGCAACATATGGATACAGTACCCCAAAAGCCTATTAAGCAGGCCCCTTACTGGGTGCCTGAAAGAGTCAAACAGACTCTGAGGGAGGAGATACAGGGAATGTTGGAACTAGGGGTAATTCAGGAATCCAGTTGTCCCTGTGCCTCCCCTGTGGTACTGGTACCAAAGAAGGATGGCAGCACTAGGCTTTCTGTAGACTACAGGAAATTAAATAGTCACACAGAGTCAGATGCACACCCCATGCCTAGGACAGATGAAGCCCTAGCAGGGTGGAGCTAAGTATCTTACCACTATTGATCTTAACAAGGGTTGCTGGCAGGTGCCCTTGACTCCCAGTGCTAGAAAGAGATCAGCCTTTGTGACTCCTTTTGGCTTGTATGAGCTCACAAAATGCCCTTTGGGAATGAAAAATGCCCCAGCAACTTTCCAGAGGCTGGTAGATCATATCTTAGCAGGAGCTGGAGATTTTGCCCTTGCTTACCTAAGTGATATTTTCATCTACAGCCATTCTTGGCAAAAGTACCTTCAGCATATCAGGGAGGTGCTGGGCAGACTACAGAGGGCAGGGTTGACCATTAAGCCCAGCAAATGTCAGGTTGGTATGGCAGAGGTCTCCTACCAGGGACATAGAGTGTTCAGTGGTAAGATCAGGCAGACCATGCCAACAAAGAAGCAATTTAGGCATGGCCTGCCCCTGTTACCAAAAAGCAGGTGGGGGCATACTTAGGAACAGCGGGCTACTACAGAAAGTTTGTCCCAGATTATAGTACCATAGCTGCTCCCCTCACAGACCTGACAAGGAAAATCAAGCCATATAAGGTAGTGTGGACCCCAGCATGTGAGCAGGCATTCCAGAAGCATAAAGGAGCTTTGGGAGAACCCCCTATGTTAGCCAGTCCAGATTACAGCAAATAATTTGTTGTGCAGGTGGATGTTTCAAACCATGGGGTGGGGGTTGTACTTACCCAGGTTTCTTCAGAGGGAGAAGAGCACCCAGTGGTATATCTCAGTCATATTCTCCAATCCAAGGAGGAATGCTGTGCACCTGTAGAAAAGGAATGCTTAGCCATAGTGTGGGCACTGCAGAAACTTCAGCCTTATCTGTATGGAAGGAAATTCACTGTAGTTACAGACCACAATCTCTTAACATGGCTACATTGAGCCAGCCAGCAAAATGCCAAGTTACTAAGGTGGAGACTAGGGTTGCAAGCATATAACATGACAGTGCAGCACTACAGTGGGGTTAGCAATGACAACGTAGAAGGGGTCTCAAGACAGGGAAAGGGGTAAGGTATTTCCAGATAGATTCAACCATCTCAAGCAACATTTCTCAAGGGTCACTTGAAAAATTAGCTTGGGTTTTTTTGGGGGGGGGGGGGTAAAAAATGTGATATAGAGAAATATTGCCAGCCCAGCTATCTGGAATTTTGTAAATAATTCTATGTAATTTGTGAATATTGATATGATTTATACAGAACTGTATGTTATGTTGTTTTTCTTTTGGCTTTTCCCAGTTAGGGGTTGCCACAGCAGAAGTCCAGTCCACTAATGATTGGCAATTGATTTTTATGGTGCTGAGGTGCCAGCCCAATACCCAACCTTCAACAAAGGCACACCTATTCATGCATGTTTTTCGAACTCAGGGAGGACATGCAGACTCCACACAGAATGCACTCCAGCCGAGAATTGAACAGGAGAACCTCTTGCTGTGAGGCGACAATGCTACCTCTGCACCACCATGGCTTCTTACAGAACTGGGCATGCTGTGGTTACATTTTAGCTCAGTACATAACATACAGAACTGTATGTTAGGTACTGAGCTAAAATGTAACCACAGCATGCCCTGCTGACTTAGAACAGAAAATAAGCTGAAAATTGTTTACGATTGTGCTATAAAAGTTCTCTGTCAGTTTCAGTGTAGCAGACACAATGTCTAGAGCAGGAAGTTTTTGTATTGTCTTGAAAGAGAAGCAATTACTGGGTTTAAAATGTAAAAGTGTTTTATTATTATTATTATTATTAGTATTTGAAATTTGTTGACCGGGATAGCCCGACTAAGCTAGTGCCTTTTTTAGTGGAGACCTGGGGTGAAAAGCTCCACAGTAAGATAAACAATATACATTCATAATAAAGTAGATACTAAAAATATATATCCAATAAATTAGACTAGCAAATGTCCAATATAGTACAAGTAAGAGAAATCTAAAAGTGAAAAAAAGGACAAATGAGGATAGAGACAAAAAACAGAAAAGGAAGAACAAAGAATGAAGTTTGGATTATCCTAGGTGGATAAATGTAGGGAAGAAATTCAAGCAGGGTGATTACAGTGACAAATCCAGGTACTATTTAGATAATTTTAAGAGCTTTCTTAAATTCATGGATTGGTTAATGGATCTAAGGTACAAGGGGAGCTTATTTCAGGCAAGAGCAGGAAAGTAGCTATAGAGATTTTTGCCCAATGGATTTATTAGGCTTGTGTATTTGTAAGAGACATTTATCTGAACTTCTGAGGGACCAAGGGGGATTATATAGGGAGAGAAGAGAGGATAGGTTAGGGCAGGTAGAGTACTTGTTTAGGATTGAATGGATAATGAGAAGTTGAGTGAATAAGAGGTGGTTAGGAAACTCTAACCAGCTGAGTATTCAGAGAGCACAACAGTGGTGTGATTTAGGAGGTAGATTAACTGCAAATATTGCAATTTTATTATAGGTGGTTTCAAAGTTAGAAAGGAGTGAGGACTGTATGTTGGTTAAGATTTGAGAGCTACAGAATAGGTTAGGAAGAAGGTAAGCTTGGGCAAGTGAGATTCTGGAGTTAGGTGTGAAGACTCTTTTGTTCCTGTATAGTAGACCTAACTTTTGATGGATTTTCTTGATACAGTAATGTACATGAAGATCAAATTTAAGTTGATCGTCTATGATTGTGCCAAGGAGCTATGTGTGGGTATCAGCTGTAATAGTAGTATTGTTGAAGGAGGATTTAAGATGGTAGAGAAATGTAGGAAGGAACAGGAGTAATTTAGTCTTATTGGGGTTAAGTTTAAGTTGGTTGTCAGTAAGCCAAGTTTCAGTGAGGCTGAATGAAGTTTGTGTCAGGGTTAGCAGGTCAGAGGGGTTGTCTGTGATGGAGATGGTAGTAGACTCATCTGCATATTGTATGAGAGATGATATAGGAGAGGATGTGTGAAGTCGGTTTGTGAAGATGTTGAAGAAAAGGTGACCTAGAATAGAGCCTTGTGGGATGCCCATTTTGATGGGGAGAAAAGGAGATAGAACAGATAGCCATTTGATAGCTTGCTGTTTCTGTGTAAGGTGTCTGTTAAACCAAGAGATGGTTGCTGGGGAGAAGTTGAGTTGAGAATGTATGGAGAGAAGGATTGAGTGGTAGGCTGTGTCAAATGCTTTGGCAAGATCTAAGAAGAGGCAGGACACTAGTTTGTCATTGTCTCTGGCAAGGGTGATGAGGTTAGTAAAGAAAATGAGTTCTGTAGTAGTGCTGTGGTGTGGGCAGAAGACATGCTGGGTAGAGGTAATCAGGTTTTCTTGAGTGACATAGGCCATGATTTGTTTGTGAACACAGTGCTCAAGGATTTTAGAGAGGAGAGAGGGTATAGCAATAGTTCGGTAATTAGAGATCTCAACAAAAATACCACCTTTGTGGATAGGTATGATACTGGATTTTTTTCCACAAAGTAGGGACCGTGGAATTGAAAATTAATGCAGTTTCTTTAGGTGTATTGTTAGGGCAGGGGTTGGGAGTAGAGGTATTACCCGGATTGAGAATTTGGTTAGTGGTATTCCAGAATTCTTTTGGGTTTCTAGGTTCTGTAGTTTGGGCTGTTTGATAGAAATTCTTATCTTTGATTATGTGCTTTTTGGTTGGGTTCCAGAGTTCCTTATATTTTGGAGGTGAGTGAGGGATTTTGATTTAGACAAGAGTTTCCAAGCAGAATCTCTATTCTGAGTAAGAGACTGGGTAGAGTTGTTGCCAATAAAAATTCTGCACAATACATCTCTGGGCTATGGCTAGAAGTGCCAGATGGTAGGCTCTGGGCACTCCCAACTGCTGTATTGTCTCACCTTCTAGCCCTCCCTCAAGTGTCCACTCTCTATACAGTAACCCGTTGTCACAGTATACAGATTCTCCTTTCCCTTGAGAATTAGATGTCTCACTAGGTATACGGTAGTTATCACTGCCACCAGAACCCCTACTTGTCAGCTACTATAAGGCCCTTACAAAGAGTACCCAATCCTAATGTGCAATGTTACTATTAATCCAAAGGTTAGTCTGACCAAGCAAGGCTATTGGAGTGGCAGGTACAGTGTCACCAAATAGATATGCAAGTACCCTAAGAGCTTAAATATGTCTCACAAATATCAGCCACAAAGATAGGTTTAAATATATTTAATAATAAATAATAAAAGAACAAGACAATACTCAGTAAATCAATACAGTTACTTCAGAGTTCAAATATCACAGGAAGTATTTAAAACAACAATGCAAGAGAGTCTCAATTAAATACAAAAAACATCTAAACTAATCATTACTATATTCCTAACTATAGCTAAAAGAGTAACTATGCCCCTTACAGCAAGGCAAGTGCAGATATGATGATGATTGGATGTTCTCTGTAGGTCAAAGACCGAATACAAAATGCCCAGTCTCTCTCTCTGAGAGAGTTCTTAAATTAATGTCAAATATTACTTCAGGGTTTGCTTGGATGACATCACTTTTTGTCACCTGACTTCAGTTCCCAGGCTAAACAGTAACTAACAGAATTTAACACCTCTGTATAAAAAACATATCTCTCACATGTTTGCAGATCTTAGAAGTTGTAAAACAATAAAACACTTTTACATTTTAAACCTATTAATTGTTTCTCTTTCAAAACAATACAAAAACTTCTAGCTCTAGACATTGTGTCTGCTACACTGAAACTGAGAGAGAATTTTATAGCACGCGCCGTGGTTAAATTTAACTCAGTACATAAAATACAGATCTGCATAAATCACATTAGTATTCACAAATGACATAGAATTATTTACAAAATTCCAGATAGCTGAGCTGGCAATATTTCCCTATATGACAGACATGACAACATGTTCTTATTTGTCTGTAAAATTAGTTGCTGCCCTTGCCCTATTTGATCTACCTTAGGTTTATGTAGCTAAACCACAGCTGCTTCCTGAATAATTCAGATATCATGGCAATACAAACTACCCAAAAGTTCACTGACCTTAAAGACCCCCCCATACATAAAGACAGCCAACATTGACAATAAAACACAATCACAGCCACCCAAAAAACAGATAAAATAATTCTCAGTAATAACTTACCTAAGTGAAGCCTCTTTACAGACCCCACTGCCTTCAGTCTCTCATAACCTTTCAACATCTGCAATACTCCCAAATGTTTGATAACATAATGCAAACCAATCAACCATGCTGTAGCACTAAGGGCCACCATGTCCACTCTAATAGTGTGCACTGCCTCCCCCAACTGGCTTCAATGAACTAAATATCAACCCACCAAATTAACAAACCATCTGCTCTGCTTTTTAAGAAGTTGTTATCAGAAAGCCATAAATGCCAAAACAGCCAAACTATAATGCCTTTTTGTAGAAGTAGACCAAGACTGTGATAGCAACCATCTGGTTATATATTGCCAATCCTCCACACTTCATCTGAAACTGCCACTGACTGTGCCACTGCATTTGGAGTCATGAAATGAAACCTGTTGAACTGAAAATAAGACAGGCTGTCACCCAAAACATTTAACTTACGCAGTGCATGGTTAGCTGAAATTGACATGTTAATCCATAAAAAAAAAGTAAAACCAATTTCTGCAACAGCAATTGCACCAAAACAGAACTTGCTGACTTCCAGACCAGGACCACAACCACCTCCTCCTTACCTGAGTGAAATACTACTTACTTTTTTATTTCTTAATTTATCTTGCCACACAGCCACAACTGCACAAATTGGCATTAGTTCTAAAAAGCCCATGTCCTTCCATTTCACTGACCAGTAAATTGGTCATTCAACTCCAAACCATTGCTCTTGAAACATCATTGACATACTTATGCTCCCAGCCACATCAGTAAATAACTGCAATTCCTCTGATGGCACTCATTTATCTTGCCTAAAATATATGGCATTGAAATCTTCAAGAAACCTCAAACAAATGTCAATGTTCTGCTTAACAAGTCTTTCAACCAGCACCCAATGATGCTTACTATACCTTCCTCTCAGCAAATTTGCCACCATAATATTGAATGTCCATCCCAGAGTAACTGTTCTACGTGCAAAATTTAACAAAGCCAACCATTTCATCACCTCTCTCACGCTGATCTTAATTTTCTTTGCCAAAGAACTAAGCTCAATGTAATAACCTTATTCAGTGGCAAACAAAATAAACATTATGCCACATCATTTTTCAAAACCAAAATCTTTAGCCTTTTATCTTGTCCTTCCACCTTTTCCTCAGCTAAAGGCACCCCTAAATCAATGCACAACTCTATAAATAACTGCTTAGCATCACTGGCTTCCTGCTGAACCTCTCCCACTAAAAAAATCATCCAAATAATAAACAGCACACTGCTTATGAGTTCCCTGTTGCCATATCTAGTGCACAGCCCTGTTGAACTTCTCAAACATGGCACAGGCTATGGCACATCCCATAGGCAATGCTACATTAAAATAAAACTTCCCCACTAATGTTATGCCCAACCATGAAGTCTGTTTTCTGAATTTACAAAGAATCTGATTATGTGAACCACATCATCCAATGAGGGATACTATACAGTAGCATCACTCGTGTCAATTTGATCAATAACAGATCCACCAGAAGGAAGCAACAAGTTGTAAATTAATCAAAATTCACCCACCATCTTCTTAGGCACCAAACATAGTGGAGAAATTCAAAATTGTTTAAATGGTGGAGACCCAAAAGGACCTAACACCCTTCCTGCTTCCATTTCATCTTGAAGCGGAGCAGCTGCCACCTCCTCACAGAAACAAACTGATTTCAAATTCCTAGAAATAACTTGACTAGTCCCCATCTTAGACCTTATTCCAAAACCTTCAGTAAACCCACCATTATTTCTTCTCCTTCTGCCCTGTTGGTATACCCATCCAGTAAGGAAAAAAAGATCATCACATTAATGGGAGAATGTATAATGCAATCTCCCTGGCTGCCCACAAAAAGGCAGCTGACCACTGGCTCCTCACAAATTGCCTCAACCTTTAACACTACCTACTCCAAATATACCAGGCCTGTCATTGTCTAACTGACCCACTTCATGTAAACTACTCTTATGCCAACATGCTGAAGCACACTGAGAGCCTCCACAAACTGAACAAGATTATAAAAATTGGCAATTCAAACAGGTTCATTTACCAGCATTGAAATTATGTTTCCCCTTAATGTTCATTCTCTCCTCCTACAGACCCGACTTGAAGGTTAATCCACCATAGTGCTGAGCCAGGTATCTGCATGTCTAGACTCCCATCTCAGCATTTTATGCACTACTTCCAATTTCCAAAAATGGTGCTCATACCATAATCAGGCATTGCTTCCTCTCAAATGCTGAGCATCCCTAATAGTAATACAATATGCCAACAAGGGTAAAGCCTGTGATGCATCCTACCCCAAATTAATCACTATAAAATAAACAAAACCGAGGACCCAGTTGTCCCAAGTCCTAGTTCTATACCTTCCTAACTTATTTTTACCTAGAGCAGCTAAAGCCACAGCCAAGTCTTTAACTCCAGGGTCTTACAGCTCAGCCAACCACTGCACTCCATCTGTGTCAATCAACTCAAATACATTCACATATCCACTTCACCAAATCTTCATAGGTGTTTATGAGGCCAATGACCACAAGAGCCTTTTTAAGCCTAGCCATGCATCCCAAATCTCTGACACGTTCTGGTACCCTTGTAAATGTAAGCAGGGCCTTGGGAGATAAAACATTTACAAACTGCCTGTGTCCATTAGAGGCATAGGTGCCAAACCAGGGATGAATTTCCTGTTCCCCATCCAATTGTCTAAGTTAAACTTGAATTGGGTTAGGGAGGAACAATGTTTCACGTAGATGAAGAGCCTGTTCCAGAGATGGGGTAGTCTCTGGGATAAATGTCTGTCTCCCAGTTGGTTCTATTTATGTCACAGCCAAGGTTTAAGTCTTTAGAATGGATAATTTTCTTCCTGTTTGTTTTATGGATACGCAAGAGGTCCATCACAGTGGGATCTGACAATGCCCTGTATACCAGGCATAGATTTCCCCTCAACAGCCTGTAGGAGACAGAATACATGGATAGGACCTTGAGGCAGTCTGCATAGGACATATTACTTATGCCCTGTATTCTTTTAGCGAGGAACCTCTATGGACTTTTCAGCTGTTGGATATGTCTAGTTAGCTAAATACCAAAGGGGGCATTGTACTCAGTGATAGGTCTGATGAATGCCAAGTACAGTGAAACAATGACTTCCTTGGATCTAGATGCCATACTTTTGTTTATAAGTTGCACAGCATATAATTGTTTTTTTTACTACTGTAGACACGTGATGGTCAAAGGCTAGATTACTGTCTATGTGTATCCCTAAGTCCTTGACTACTGGGTCATCTGTAAGGGTTGTGTTGTTAATATCATAGTTAACAGGGGTGGATGACTTCCCAAAGGATACTATTTTGCATTTCTTAGTATTTATTTTTAGTCCATGGCTCTGATACCAGTTGTATATCTGTGGCACCCCTTCTTGGAGAACATTTGTGTCTAAGTTGCAATCATCTACAAATTTAGCCAGTCAGAGGCCATTGACATCAGAGAAGTAAATGCCAAAACAGAGCAGTCCCAGGACCAGTTCATGAGGGACTCTACTTGTGACTGGCTTCTTTGTAGAGGTGGACTCATCAGTTCTAGTTTCCTGGGTCCTGCCTATGAGCCAGTTGGCTATCCATCAGGTGACATAAGGTGCCTGAGTTTGTTAACAGTGCCCAAGTAGGGTATTGTGTCAAATGTCTTGGCCAGGTCAAGGTAGGCAGTGTGAACCATTTTGCCCTCATCCATCGCTTTGGTGACCTTCTGAAAAAATCCACGGCATTGAGTAGGCATGACCTGCTTTTGATGAAACCAAATTGGGTTGGGCCCAGTGTATGGAGGTTTACTATATCATTATTGATCATTTCCTTGATAATTCTTGTCATGGCTTTGCATATGAGACTAGGGAGACTTATGGGTCTGTAGTTTCCAGTGTCTGTAGATGGCCCACCTTTGTACAGAGGAATGATTGTTGCTATTCTCTGTTCTTGATGCACGAAGCTTGTTTGGAAGCTACAGTTAAATAGCAATTCCACGGGCCCTGATATTTCATGTTTCCTGCTACTTAGAAGGCATCCTGGGATATTGTCTGGGCTCATTGACGTAGTGTTCTTGGCCTTAAAGAGAGCAATAAGGACCTGTTCCCTAGTGATAGCAGGGGCAGTTATATTTGATGATATATTTCCTGAGGGAAGGCTGAGGGGGGAGGGAGGGGTAAAGTTGGAGCTGAATTTGTAGACCAGTAGGTTTGCTCTGTCTTCTGGCTCAGTACAGGTGGCTCCTTTTACAATGAGCTCTGCATACAATTATGTAATGCCTTTGAGGATGCAGACATAGATAATGAATGTCTTGTGGTTGTCCTTGGCTTGGGAGTCAAATTTACCTCAAATTTGATTTTGCTAGACTTTACTTACTTCTTCTTTCTTCCCCTTCCATCCCATTAGTCCTTCTAGCTTGTTCCACCTTCCTTTGGAGTTTCTGCTTTATATCTGCTTGAGTTTAGTGTGATATTTGTATATAAGATTTAGGTATATCAGTTTACAACAGTATCTGTTTGAGCTTAGTACTATCTGTATATACATCCTACCTTTATTCCTACCCTTTAGCTAGATATTGGTATATCTGTTCATTACTATGTTTCATATTGTATGTATAGCCAATGTTTGCTGCAGTATGTATTATTAGCTATTGTATGTATATTCAATTGTTCTTCATGTACTCTTCTGCTTATTTATTGTTCTGTGGAGTTTTCTCCCTGGGCCTCCACTGAAAAAGGACCTGTGTTCAGTTGGAATTTCCCAGTGAATAAATAAATAAATAAATAAATAAATAAATAAATAAATAAATAAATAAATAAGTATTTGTCCTCTGAGTTATTTGTTTAGTTTGATGAGAGCATTTTTGTCCACCTGGGTGCTGTACCTCCTAAGTTTTGCCACAGTTTTCTTCCTTCTGTTATACAGCCTACTGATTTTGTCATTCCACCAGGGTGGCTATTTTTCTGAGTTAGTTCTGTAATTCTTCCTCGTGGGTACAGCTGCCTCTCTGCAGCTAATAACATGCTTGTATAGGGTTGCTGTGAACAGTTCTGCATAGGTGGCAGTGTTTTCAGGATTTATGGGGGCTTGATATTTTGTCAGGTTATTACTTTGTAGCAGGAAGTTAACCTTAGAGTAGTTCCTGAATATTTCAGGGTTAACTGGGGGTCCAGGTTTTACATTTATTCAAAGGAGACAATTTTGTGGTCTGACCTTACAAGGGAAGGCATTACACTAGGGGATGTGCAGCAGTCTCCCATATTAGTTAGGACCAGATCCAGTATGGTTGCACTTCTGGATGGTGTATTGACAATCTGGTCCAGGGAGTTTGTGTTTACAAAATCCAGGAATCTCTGTGTCTGTACATTTGGTTTCATATAGGATTCCCAGTTAATAGTGAGTCACCCATGAATATGGTATTGGGTTGGATGGTGAGTGGTTTCAATAAGTTTAAATACATGGTATGGGTTTCCTGGGTCATAGAGGGGGACCTATAACCTGCAAAGAATTGGTATTGGATTTTGCCTATGGTGATTTGAATATGGAAAAGCTCAAATGCATTGTCCTGTTTGACCAGCCTTGAAGTTTATTTATTTTTGATGTAACTTGAGACACCTCCGCCTTTAGTCCCTGTCTGTCTAGTAGCTGGTCTAAATGTGTGGAAGGCATTATAACCTTGCACTGTCAATGTGCTCTCCGTGGCATTAAAGCATGTCTCAGTGACTGCATATGTGGCATTAAAAACAAACCTGCTTCTTTTTGCAACAAAGACTGTACTCCTATAGCTTCACTTGGTAAATCCTACAAAGGTGTCACCTCGGGACACAAAGGCCCAGACAAGATGCCTAACTGATCTGACTCCTGAGCCCTTAGTCTTCAGCAACAGATTCTCCATCAACCTTTCAAAAGACTACTAAGAACCCACACCTGTCCCTAATATCTCGTGTAACCTTGCCAATTACCTTCACTCATATCCTACAAGAATTCTAACAATCTCACGTCAGAACTGGTACCCAATTCTCCCAAATTCAGAACCTCAGAGTCACACTGATTACCTGGAGACAGCTAAACAATTGCTATGGCTGCAGGTAGGTCCTCTGGATGGACTCTCTCACCCTTCCTCTTGGATACCTCCTAGATTACTGCTGCACCATCCGCCTTTTTATTCCTACAACTTCTGCCTACTTGCCTGACATCTGGTTTTTGACCTTCATTACAGCATGGCTGAGGGCACTTGACTGTTGACACCTCCTAAAACAATACCTTGGCTTGGGCTACTATGATAGCCCAATGATTTTATAATGCAGAAACATCCACTATCCTGCAAAAAGAAACAGTACATTAGTCATAAGGCATGCAAAGGCCTCTTTTGAACAGAAAAAAGAGGTGACCACCACAAAAACCTTTATCAACAGAATGCATGGGTGCCAGAACCATAGAGCCAGGGGGAGGGGGAGCTCCCCCACTTTTACAGCTGCAAGAACTGTCAGGAAAAATTAATGAAGTGAGTTTTCACGCTAATGTGGATTCGCATGTGGAAGTTAAGCTAACTAAACTAGCTGTTCTTGTTTTCTTATTCCTCTGTGTTACAGGAGTTATGCTGCTGCTGTTCTTTTGGTGCTGCCAGAGCCAGAATCATGCCGATAAGGAGAGATTTGTTCTTTTATTTGCAGGAATTATGCTGCTCGTGTGTGTGTGTGTATGTGTGTGTGTGTGTGTGTGTGTGTGTGTGTGTGTGTGTGTGTGTGTGTGTGTGCGTGTATGCATGTGTGCGTGTGTGTGTGTGTGTGTGTGTGTGTGTGTGTGTGTGTGTGTGTGTGTGTGTGTGTGTGTGTGTGTGTAAAATGCTCCAGTTAGGTATACCTGGTGGTTAGTGTTACTCAGGCTCTAACAAGAGCCTGAATTTTCTACCCATACTGCTACTTGTGATTCAGGGATTTGAGTCCATAGCTCTCAACTGTCCAGATTTTCACAGAATATTTGGCTCATACTTTTGGTCTGTTCCTCTTAAAATTTGTGGGTTTCTGGCAAATCAGTGAGAACTGAATTCACTAAATAATGATAGCCATTTAAGTTTCAATCTTCCTGTCTTTCAGGAAAAACATAGTAACACAAAATTATTTTAGCAACTTTCTAAGGTTATACAAGCAATATTTAAACTGTGTCCCTGGTTTTGGGCCTTGGCCTCCCCCCAAATAAATGTTGGCTTTTTCCAGATTTCTTGTGCTGCGAAGGTGATAGATTTAGTTGAGTGTCAAGTGGATTTTACAAGGAGCTGAGAGCTTCAGGAGAAGAGAAGTTTAGTGCTACTTATGCTAAGTAATTTGCATTGTTAGTAGCACAACAGGTAGTATACTTGCTTTGATGCAGAAGGCTGTGGGTTCTTCTCCCACAGTATGCAGATGGATCGCTGATACTGTAATATGTTGTACTTTAAAGAGAGTGGATGCTGCGGTCCTATGAATGTCCCCCTTTGGAGGAGTTACCTAGTAACTATGTTTCTGTTATCAGTTTGGCATCCGTTCCCTATTGCAAAATTACTAGCTTATCACTTTTTAATGTAACATAGCCAATTTATTCTTCCAGGGCAACCAACACTTTATTTGTAGATGAAACAATGAAATATAAAATTGTTTGCTAGCAGCAACCTCTTCATTAGTTACAGATCCCTTTAATGTGGACTTATTTAAATGAATTACTTCTGCAGATATTTTGCATATCTACTGATATTGGTGGATTGTAATGACAGAAATTTGAGTGGCCTTTTATGGTTAAAATTTTCTGAAATGGGTAGTTTTGTTATTATTGGTTCATACATTTTGTTTCATTGTTTACTAGAAGACTGTTCCAAATGACAAATTTAAAACACATTCTAACAAGTGGTACTGTATTATTATACAAGGAATGTAATTTAATACAATCAGTTTAATACAATCAGGAAGGTGAATCAAAGAATGCATACATGTATGCTTGGTCATAGGATACAGGAGATCAAAACAGGGGAAGAGACCAGTCACTAGTGGAGTTCCCCAGGGTTCGGTGCTGAGACATTTTCTGTTTGGCATATACATCTCAAAAGTAAAAGTAAATACCAAAGGGCTTTGGCCGACTAAGTCTGAGATGACTGCAAGCTAGGAGCAGTTATTGAATCCTCAAATGACTTAACCATCTTGCAGGAAGGTTTGTCCCAAACAATAACTGATGCCAGAATCATGAATTGAAACTAAACTCCAAGAAATACATCACTGTATCCTTTGGGAAGTCATCTACACCAGGGAACTGCCAAATTGACAATGCCTCCTGAGAACTGACCCATTTGTTTGGCATTTGGGAACTTGTGTGTACAGTGACCTAACGTTTGACCAACATGTGCCCAGAGTCATAAGAACATCTTTCTATGTAACACAGCTTATAAATAAATTGATTATGACTAGATCTAAAGATGTTACAAAGCCCTCATTAGGTCAATCATTTTGCATAATGCCTACTTTGGCATGTATCTGTCCAGACCCATGCAACAATTGGAATACCCACAGAGATACCTTACTAAAAGGATACAAGTCCTAAACAATAGGTCTTGTAAGGACCACCTCAAAGATTTATCACTATGCTCAGTACCCTACAGAGTACTTAGAGGTGACATGTCTGGCTTACAAGGCATCCTCCGACCTAATACAGATGGACCTACTGAACACTCAGTCCAGGTATCTAAACTGAATGTTGTGGAGAGATGGATATATATCATAGAGGCTACCACTGTTCCACAACAGACTATCCATTCAAGTAAAACAAAGCTCATCCCTGTCCATATTCAAATGCAACTTGGATATAAGGATGGGTAATAGAAAATGTACTCCAGGATTGCACTTCATGCCACTAATGGATAGAGGCAGTTCCTAAATGCTGCATCCCTTACATGAGTCCCCTCAAATTATCTATAGTATCATCACATTTATTCTCACTAGGGCTAATATACAATTGTCAGCCATGGGATGGGTAAGACCAATCAGGAAATGTTAATTCAAGCACCAAAAGGGAATTGGCTAAGCTTAAAATGCCCTCCAAGTGAATCCATGTTGTGGTAATAAATAGTTTTTAAAAAATTGCCCTTTTTAGATCACTAAGTGCCCCTCTCCCCTTCCACCCCCCACCCTCAGTCTTCTGCAGCTTCCAGCACCTTTGACATAATGCCACCTCCAGAGTAATCACACTATTGTTGTTACATGTCAAGGTAGTCTGAAAACTGACTCTCACCACTAGAGACAAGCTAGCATTTATCATTAAACAGTTCTGATGCAACCTATACAATCACCTGATCCAATGACTCCACAGCTGTATACTCACACATACCCAAATCCCTAACCTCAGATCAGTTCCTGTCCAGCGGCCTTTGATATAAATCTCTCAAATGTGTTTTAAAGGATAATAAAATGATTAATAAGGCACTTTTATTTATTTATTTTATTTTATTTTACATTTGTTAACCGGGGGTGTCTGACTGAGCCGAAAAGGCCCTTTTTCAGCAGAGGCCCGGGGAGAAAAGCTCCACAAAGAAAAATTACAGACTCATTTAGTTATTTAGACATAATCAGTATACACACAAATTACAAGAGACATGTTTTTACAGTGGTATGCGGCACAAACAGTTACAGTGGAGAGAACAATCAAAAAATATATTAATTTTAAAAATAAAGGTAAGTAATAGATTTGTGGTGTACAGCTGAACTTTGGAATGTAGGTAGAATACATACATAGTACACAGGTACAGTACATACATTGTAGGTTAGCCAGTGTTTGTGAGTAAGATTGAAAAACTATTATCAATTGCTCTATATTTAGTATGCATATATTATCTGCTTTCACTAGCCTGGGGAGCAATCATGGCACTGCCAACTTTGCTTGAGATGTTGCATGATGAGGTCTTTAAAGGAGGCTTTGGATGATGTGTTTTGAATGCTAGTAGGGACAGAGTTCCATTTTTTAGCCACTGAACTACTATATAGTGCATCTCCAAAGCTATTGTAGCTGTTGGTGACTTCTAGTAGTAGTTTGCTTGATGATCTAAGAGGCCTTTTGGCTGAGTGATGTTGTACTAGGTTTTTGAGGGCAGGACACTTATTGGGGAGGTAATAGATAGAATGACAGAGGCAGAGCTGATTGTAGGTTAGGAGGTTGGGCAGTTCAAGCCAGTGGAGCTGTCTCAAAGCAGTACAGTGATGAGTTCTATATGAGCAATTTGCAGCAAAGCGGGCAATTCTGCTATAGCAAGCTTCCATTTTGCTTAGTTCAGTTTTGTTGAGATTAGTCAGAATGGGAGATGCATAGAGTAGGGTGGATAGAAGTTGGGAGCGAGCAATGGCTGATCTTGTGTTGTTGGTAAGAAATGGTTTGATACGGTAGAGTGACCCCAGTTTGGCATGTACTTTTTTAATAGTTAAGTTCAGATGACTATCAAATTTTAGGTGGGAGTCTATGGTTATTCCCAATAGCTTAGCCTGTGCCATTGGAGCAATTGGAGTAGTATTTGTGGAGTAGATAGTGAATTGACTGTTAGTGTTTTTGTTAGAACTGGTTATAATCATAAGCTGAGTTTTCTTTGGATTGAGGATAAGTTGGGCTTTGGTAAGGTAGTTTTCAACGTCAGAGAATGCTAGTTGAGTTGTTTGCAGGAGGGTGGGAATGTTTTGTTCAGCACAGATTAAGGTAGTGTCATCTGCATACTGAATTATAGATGCATGCTGTGTGGAGGTATGGAGGTCATTTGTGAAGACTGTGAAAAGTAGTGGTCCTAAGATAGAACCCTGTGGGACTCCTATAGTTATGGGCAGCTGAGGAGAGAGAATTTTCCCATTTCACAGCTTGGTACCTGTCAGTTAAGTAGCTTTGGAACCAGGTAAGAGTGGAATTAGATAGATGATATTGGTTTAGTTTGTTTAGCAGGATTTGGTGCGAGACTGTGTCAAATGCTTTGGACATATCCAAAAAGAGTTGACACTTGCAGGCCTTCATTTTGAGACGGTTTACTGTGTCTGTGAAGCAGATGAGAGCTGTAGTGGTACTATGGGCAGGTCTGAAACCATGCTGAGTAGGTGACAGGATGTTGCAGTCTAGGAGATAGTTTAGCATCTGGGTATGGATGCATTTACTAGGATTTTGGCCAGGGGGGAGAGTAAAGCAATGGGTCTGTAGTTATTAAGTTCAGTGGAGGTCCCGCCTTTATGTATGGGTGTAACATAGGATATTTTCCAGAGTTTGGGCACATAGTTTTCAACAATTGATCTGTTTATGAGAGTGGAGACTGGGATAGCAATAGCATCTGCTGTAAGTTTCAAGAAATAGTTGGGGAGTAGGTCGGCTGCTGTTGATGAGGTTTTTAGTTTGGAGAGCATGCTTTTGATTGAAGTGGTGGAAACTGTTTTGAGGGTAAAGCTTGTATTAGTGTTATTTGTGTTGGGGGATAGTGAGGAAGGAACTGTCCTGTGATACTAAGGATAGAATTGAGTTCACAAAGTGGGAGTTGAATTGTGTTTCGATGGGAACTTTAGTGTCAGGGGTGGTTGGTTTGGGGTAGCCTTTTGGGTGGATTTTAGTAGCTGGTTTACATTTTGCCAAAATTTTTGCGGGTTGTGTTGGTATTTAGTTTGTAATGCTGTGTAGTAGGATTTTTTGTCCAGCCTAATGCATTTTTTTGCACGGTTGCGCAGTTCTTGGTACTTAGTTAGGCTTTGTGTTTCTTTGTTTTTTTTATAGTAACGCCAGGCAGTGTCTCTGGACTTGAGGATTTGTTTGGTTTCTTTACTGAGCCATGGGTTTGTAGAGGTTCTAACCTTGATTTTGTGCAACGGAGCGACAGTGTCTAGGTGTTGTAGAAATGTTTTGTTGAAATATGCTACAGCGTGGTCAAGTGGGAGGGTTTTTAGGGGGGTCCAGTCACAGTTACACAGTAAAGTGTTGAGGACCTCAGGAGAGAATTTTTTTGTGTTTCTAGTGGATATATAGTTAGTGGTTTTGCATATGCTTGTTCTACTACGTATAAAGTATATTATGTTGTGGTCACTTAAGGTGTCTGGGAGACTGCCTGTGTGAGGGTACAAGGTGGGGTTGCTAGTTAGGACCCAGTCAAGGATGGATTCCCTTTTAGATTTTTTATCACACCTAGTTGGAATTTGGACTAGCTGCTGGTAGCCATGGAGAGTTATTAGATTACTTGGTGGTTCTGATATACAGGTGAACCAATCTAGGTTGAAGTCCCCCAGAATAAGGGTTTCTTGTGAGTATGTGGAAGAACACCATGATAAGAAGTCTTCAAGGCTAGCAGGTGTATTACCAGGTGGAATATAGATCACAATTATTGTGATGACCTTTTTAGGGTGAAGTTGAAGTTGTGAGATAAGTATGTCCCAATTATTGGGGGAGGGGTAGGCGTTTGGTAATTGATGGACAGTTAAGTTGGACTTGTAGAGTAAGGCAGTTCCACCCCCTTTACGAAGTGGTCTGTCTTGTCTAATGATATTGTAGCCGGTAGGGAGAACTTCTGAGTTAGCTATGTTTTTATTTAGCCAGGTTTCTGTTAAAGCAACTATGTCTGGGGAGTAGTGTGCTATTGTGGCCTGGAGTTCAGGTATTTTATTTTTGATACTTCTAATATTAATATTTAGCATTAAAAGATGGTTGGTTTTGCTGCTGTTGTTGATTTGCCCAGGGATGAAGAAAGTGGGGGTGTTATGTTCTGACATTTGTGTTTGAGCAGTTTGTGTTGGACAGGATGGATTTGGGCCTGGGTTGGGGTGGATATCCCCACTTATGGTGAGCCTGGAGTTAAAATGGTTATACAGATGTTGGAGTTTGGTGAGGAGTGTGAGAAAGTATTGTGTTTTTTGGAGTAGGAATGAGAGCATATGTGTTTAGTTCTGAATTGGTCCGTTATGTAGTTCTTGAATAAGTGTGGGCAGATATTATTATAATGTGTGGTGTTTGTGTATGAGAGTGCATAATGCAGTGTTGTGCTACTAAGTTTAGGGATATTGCTAGAGTGATAACTTGTGGTGTTGTAAAGAATTATGAGAAGACAGACTAGATTTAGTTGTGGGATAGTCATGGTTATAAAGTTTATGTTGTTTCTAGGTGGGGGGGTCTGAATAGGAATTATAGGGTTGCACTATATGTGGATGGGGAAGTAATGTGGGTGATGCAAAAAATGCCTAGTGGGAATGAGAGTGATTGGGAGTATTTTGTGTGGAGCAAGTTGGTGTGGTTTAATGTGATATGAATTGAGGAGCTGTGATTGGTGGAGGTGATGTGAGGGTGAGCTCTGGGTGTGGCTATGATTACTATAAATGTAGAGGTAGTGGGGGCGGGAGGGAATAGGGGGCAGGGCAGGGGAGCGGAGAGAGCCCGAGCATTAGCGAGGGTGAATGGAGCGGGGCAGAGCCAGAGCCAACCAAGGCAAGAGAAAAAAGTAAGTATTACTTTACAAATCTGAACACTTTTAAAACAAATTCCTGAGGTCTAATGGCTTATCGGCTAGCAGAATGTAATTGCTGAAAGCACTTGTGTCCTGGTGGGAGACTAGAAATTTAAAGATGGCTCCATGCTCAGCAGGATTCTAATATAGACTTTGTATTGGGGGAGGGAGATAGCACAAGGGGTGTAAACCAGGTGGAATGCAAAGAAACCAGAGAGGCAATCAGTGGAAATCAGTGAAGGCCTCAGAGAGGGTAAGTAATAATTCAAACTACCTGTAAAGTGAAGGAGAGAAGAGACAGCAAAGTTTATTAAGGTTGGGAGTGTGTCTTTACATTGACTTGCTGATTAGTAACCAGTTTGTGCACAGATTAGAGTAGGGAGATACATTAGCAATGATAGAGATGCAAATAAGCAGGTGATCCTCCAAGTGAATACAAACTAAGGCAGAAAGAACTGAGAGGGCTGCTTGATGGTTAATTTAATTTAGTCACAGGGATGTGAATTAAATCTATACTGTCTATTGGACAGTTAGGATTACTGTACTATCGGGGGGGGGGGCACAAGGCTACAACAGTCAGTTTTATTAGCAAGCTGAGAACTACTAAGAAATACTGTTAATGTAATAGCTTCACTCTAATAATACATACAAGTAGAATGCCTGGGTGGACTGACCCTGCTCTTGAGGCTCAAAATGTATATCCTTGTTTAGTTTGCAATACTGATTCCTTCTTACACTGTATAGATGGAGTGGTAGCCGCAGACTGCAGATTTGCTTGAGTGTGCTAAGTAGAATGCCTGGGTGGACTGACCCTGCTCTTGAGGCTCAAAATGTATATCCTTGTTTAGTTTGCAATACTGATTCCTTCTTACACTGTATAGATGGAGTGGTAGCCGCAGACTGCAGATTTGCTTGAGTGTGCTCCTGCTCTTGAGGCTCAAAATGTATATCCTTGTTTAGTTTGCAATACTGATTCCTTCTTACACTGTATAGATGGAGTGGTAGCCGCAGACTGCAGATTTGCTTGAGTGTGCTCCTGCTCTTGAGGCTCAAAATGTATATCCTTGTTTAGTTTGCAATACTGATTCCTTCTTACACTGTATAGATGGAGTGGTAGCCAGACTGCAGATTTGCTTGAGTGTGCTCCTGCTCTTGAGGCTCAAAATGTATATCCTTGTTTAGTTTGCAATACTGATTCCTTCTTACACTGTATAGATGGAGTGGTAGCCACAGACTGCAGATTTGCTTGAGTGTGCTACTGTATAGATGGAGTGGTAGCCGCAGACTGCAGATTTGCTTGAGTGTGCTCCTGCTCCTGAGGCTCAAAATGTATATCCTTGTATATCCACTTCTTACCAATTGCAACTTTGTGATGTACTCCCTTCTATTCATACTTTCCCATTTACATTGCAAACCTTACTCCCAATTGGTTGAATACCTGCGAACAAGAACCACTTCTTTCATTCTTTCACTTTTTTTTTTTAAGCAGTTGAAGAACGTGATTTAGGTTACAGTGCATATGAACTGAATGACCCCATTAGTGAATGACTATAGTATTTAAACTAGCTCTCAGCAGCAGGGCAACAATGAACCTGAAGCACCTCATTCTTCCTTTATTGTTTTGTAAAACAATTGAAAGCATAACTTCTGAAAAACAAGATGCCTCCACTAGATAAACAGCTACAGTGTTATGCCAAAACAACTCACTATATTATCAAATCTCACAGCCATAAGAAAGCTTGCAGTTATACCCCCAAGGCTGAGACAACCACTACGCACATGCCCTCCACACATAAGATTACTCCCCCTCAAAATGCATTGCCCTGACAACCATGTAAATGCAATGTACTCTAAACAATCCCAGACTTTAATGCAAGACATCATTCATAACACCTTTTTTAATACTGTGCAAGGTGTTAGAGGGAAGTTTTTTTATTTACACTGATTCCCAACATGGATATATACCTTCCACCATCCTTGCCTTCACTCTTTTCTGTTTTTTTTTTTAGTACTCCATTGCAGTCCTTATAACATCTGTTAATTGTCCTGTGGGGTCACTGCTGAAAACAGTGAAAACAAGCTAAGAGTTGAGCCACCATTGAAAGTTGCTGTATCATGACACAACCTACAGCCTTTATTCCACTGTGCACAACAACTGAGTTACTGACTAACTAAATAACTACTTCAAGTGGCCCTGTCTGATCTACCTTAGAGCATACCATGCAGCTATATACCTGCAGAGGTGCTAAATTAAGCCATGATGCACCATCAGGCTAATTTGACTACTGAAATACTCCCTGACTAAACCTGGCCCTCTGAAACTCTAGCAGCAGTTAGCATAAGTAATGCTGTAGCCAAAGGAATGTGTGCCTGTAAGCTACAGTGCTCGTGTACATCTCTAATGACTAACTGAAATACCTTCAACTAATAATACCAGACCTAACTTAACCAATAAATAAGTAGTACCAATGCCCATTTCCTTTTACATATTTACTTTTACCATTTGTTTTTTTACTAAACATGAATAGAAACCTTACCCCATACCTACTTTTGACATACCCTCCCAATTCCAAACATTAAAACCTTACTTACCTCACCCTGCTAAACTCGACCTGAAACTTAACAATTCTTGCTTGGTTGTATGGTGACTGGAATTCACTGTATGTTATTCCAATGCACAACAAAAGAGGTTAGCCCCTTTCCTGCTTAGGCTTATATAACCACCCCCCCTCCTGTCTAACTTTCTTAACTTCTTCTTTACTGCTTAACTCTGGCATCACTTACTATATTAACCCTTTCCTACCAATACACCTCACAATGCTAACAGGCATATCTGTACAAATACATCTGCTAAAGCAAACTAAATTTCAAGATATTTTTATTTTGGTGACAAAGAAAATGTTGGAAAATGCAGAAATAGAGCTTCTCACTTATTTCTGTTGGCTGTCTCTACAATGAAGAGCCAGCCACACCAGTATCCATTCAATTGATATTTATTTTTTCAATCAACAAATGACTGCAGTTTCTAACAGTAATAAAAATTAATTTAACAGGAAAGTATTTCATCTTCTGAAATGTATTACTGTATCTTGTCCCTTTCATATCTGTGTTAAAAAGGATGAGGAGGTTTTCAGAGAATCTTAGCTAGATAAAAAAATAGCCTTGTATGCATTCTGGTATTGTTGCAACCTGTGTTAAAAGCAAAGTGAAAGTCAGAAGCCAAGGTACCAGATCAAGTTGTAATAAACGAGTAGAAAGTGACGAGTGGCATCTTGAAGTTTCTTTCTTTTTTTAAAGCTGATATTTCTGCATATCTTATTCTTATTAAAATGAATTTGGGAAAATCTGATAAAATGCAGAAAACATTTAAAACTGTGAGCACGAATTGACACTAAATTCAGTGCAATGTATTTCCACATTTTCTATTATGGTTCAAATCACTGAACACCCTAGCTGAAACCGCAAGGGTACTGGGGCTGTCAACTTGCTTGGTGGACCACAGATGAACTCTCTGAACTCTTATTTTCCTTTTATGAGGCAGACTGTTGTGTTTGGACTCTGACAAGTTTGAATGCCATTTAATTTGACTGCTGTCATTATGTCATATTTCTAATCAGCAGTAAATGTAACCTACAGTCTTCATGGACTCTTGATAGGTTTTTCTGTGGTTATATCCTTGTGTCATTAATTTTTATACCAATCATCTAATTCAAGGATACCTGAACCCTGTTTCAAAACCCAGACACAAAAGGGAAGTAAATGGATGACTGATGTACACTTTAATGTTAACTAAAATGTGTCTATATATTTAAAATAAATGTAGCTATGTGCTGATGTATTGTTAAACAAAAATCCTCTCAGTTTAAAGGGGCACTGGCTCGTTTCTAAATTCAGTTGCTTGCTAAAGCACTTTGTTTACATTTTAGTGCTGTGTAAGTCACATACTCACACAGAGGCAGGATTTTCACAGCAGTTTGTTAGCATACAGTGGGTCAGATTACACACACTTCAGTGGAGGATGGTTATTTATTTATTTATTTTACATTTGTTGACTGGGCTAGTCTAATTGGATATATGTCCGTTTTCAATAGAGGCCCGAGGAGAAAAGCTCCGACAAAGAAAAAGTTAATGCAACATGCAGAAAGATAAATATACAATCACAATACTATTAGATAATTATACAATCATGTACAATTGATTTTAAGCAGCAGTAAGCAAAATAGGGTAACACTATGATGTTAGATAAGTATACGTTTAAAAACAATTGGATAACTATACATTCATGTACAACTTGTTATTTCAGCACCAGTAAGCAGGATAGGGTAACATTCTGAAGATTATTGTTTCAGTCATTTGGTGCAGCATTTACCATAGATAAGTATAAGCATTTGTTAGTTATTATGTTGTGTAAGAAAAGTGACACAGTAATGAACGGTATGAAGAGAGCAAAGTATTTAGAATTATAGAAGAGAGAGCCATAGAAAGGTAGTAGAAGTAGAAGAATTCTCTTCTACTTCAATCTCTGTAATCTTGACAGTTTGTCCTTTTGTTTGCATCTTCCCCCACCCATATGGTATGGGTGATTGCCTGGTTTGACTGATTGACTGGTTTAGCCTCAGCCAAAGATGCAGTCCAGTCACACTCAGATCGGCAGGCTATGGAGCAGTGAAATTATATTTCCTTTAGTATGTGCTTGTTTTTTTGTGAAACTTAGTGGAATGATTATAGCAGCCAAGGCAATTGTATTTGTTTCATGCTTGCTGCTTCATGCCCTTCTCCCTTTGCTGGTAATTATTTTTCATATGGTCAGCGGTAGTGTTGCTTATTCATGCATGTACTCAAGCAGACATACATTTATAAAGACAGTTTCCCTCATTTCGCACAATAGCACTGCTTTGGACAGTTACACCCTGGAAACAAACCCACTGAGTTGCAAATGTCCTAAGATTCTAAAACCAGAAAATCTTAGACCGTTTAAATAAAAAAACATGTCAGACAACTTTGAAATTAAATCCTGTTACTGCACTAAAAGTATTTTCTCAGTAGCTGAAGCCCTTCAGCAGTCACACAGTAACTGTATAATACTGATTCCATCCAACTGAAGTTTTCTTTTTCTTCCCTGCACTGTGGTAAAATGTTTAGATCTTTCACTCCTTTTCTGAATATTTCACTGCAATAGAGTTACACTGGTTGCCATTTGAAAGTTGAGGTAAATGTAGTCTCTCTATTTCTGTATATTTTCATATCTATGTGCATAAGTCTGTATGTAATATGTAATCTAAGTTTTTACAGATGAAGTTGTAAAACCACATCCTTGTTATGTCTTACTGACTGGCTTCCATTTCAAGGCATTACTGAATGTCTGTCAAATTTGTTAAAGCTAGATATGTGATAATGTGTCTATTTTATTAAAATTCAATATGGAGTGGGCATTATTGTTTTTTATACAATGCCTACCCTCAAAACGTGCACGCTGATTGGCCAGCCCAACCAGCGTGCCCGTTGTAAATCCCTCAATATACTAACGGAAAAAGGTCCGGTCGCCCGGACTTTTTCCGTTAGTATAACATCGCTATGTTAAAGAGTTTAACATAGCGAGACAGCTAAAAAACGGAGATCTCCGTTGCTTTTAAACTGTCTCGCTATGTTAAACTCTTTTTAACATAGCTTAAAAGCAACGGAGATCTTGCGATCTCCGTTGCTTTAAACCTGTCTCGCTATGTTAAATGAGTTTAACATAGCGAGACAGTTTAAAATAAGCAGCGGAGATCTCCGTTGCTTATTTTAAAGCTGTCTCGCCATGTTAAACCCATTTAACATAGCGAGAGTAAAGCAACGGAGAACTTGTTCTCCGTTGCTTTTGCCACAACTCTGATGTACTGCGTGGCATGCGCAGTACATGAGAACTGCTGCGGAACACCAGAAAAGGTGCGGAAGGGCAGCAAAGAGGCATTATACAATGCCATTATTTAAGAAAAGTAATTATTTATTTTCTTAAATAATGGCATTGTATAATAATAACCACTTCTGGGTGTGGTAATGCTGGATTTACCCACGGTTGTCTTTGTTTGGTTCCTCGGGCTTCGCCCTCGGGACCAAACCACGCCAACCGTGGGTAAATCCAGCATTACCCACACCCAGGCGTGGGTTATTGCTATAATACTTCAGTGTTATTGTTGGAATTCTCATAACTTTTCTCAAACTTTCCTCTTTTGTGACTCAGATGGCTATGTTCATGACACCATTTAACCCCCGTATGAAGATGGAAACAGTTTTAAGAATAAGGGTGATGTGCAGAGATGTAGTAACTCCCAGGGCGATAAAACTGATCAGTCACTGCTTGAAGTTATGGGAAAGAGTAGTGTTAGCTAGGTTAAGAAGGGAGGTGATGATTAGTGATCAGCAGTATGGTTTTCAGGCCAGAAAAGTGTACTACAGATGTGATGTTTGCTTTGAGAGTGTTGATGGAGAAGTACAGAGAAGGTCAGAAGTAGTTGCATTGTGTCTTTGTGAACCTGGAGAAGGCATATGATAGGGTGCCTTGAGAGCAGTTGTGGTATTTTATGAGGAAGTCGGCAGTGGCAGAGAATGTATGTAAGAGTGGTATAGGATATGTACTAGGGTAGTGTGGCAGTGTTGAGGTCTGCAGTGATAGTCACAGATGTGTGTAAAGTGGAGGTGGGATTACATCAAGGATCAGCACTGAGCCCTTTCTTATTTGCAATGGTGATGGACAGTTAGACAGACAAGATCATACCAGAGGCCTCATGGACTATGATGTTTGCAGGTGACATTGTGATCTGTAGTGAGAGTAGGGACCAGGTTGAGGAGACCCTGGAGAGGTAGAGATATGCTTTATAGAGGAGAGGAATGAATGGCATGCAGGACTAAGACAGAATATATGTGTGTGAATTAGAGGGAGGATAGAACAATGGTGAGGATGCATGGAGTAGAGTTGGTCAAGGTGGATGAGTTTAAGTACTTGGGATCAACAGTTCAGAGTAATGGTGAGTATGGAAGAGAGGTGAAGAAGACAGTACAGGCAGGGTGGAATGGGTGGAGAAGAGTGTCAGGAATGATTTCTGACCAACAGATACCAGTAAGAGTGAAAGGGAAGGTCTACTAGAGGGTAGTGAGACCAGCTATGTTGTATGGGTTGAGACGGTGGCGTGGACCAAAAGGCAGTAGTCTGAGGTGGAAGTGGCAGAGGTAAAGATGTTAAGATTTGCAATGGGTGTGACAAGTATGGACCGGATTAGGATTCAGTATATTAGAGGCTTAGCTCAGGTTTGACGGTTTTGAGACAAAGTCAGAGAGCTGAGATTGTGCTGCTTTGGACATGTGCTGAGGATGGATGCTCAGTGTATTGGGAAAAGTATGCTAAGGATGGAGCTTCCAGGTAAGAGCAAAAAACGGATTTATGTCTACACAGACACACACACACACACACACACACACACACACACACAAATATATATATATATATATATATATATATATATATATATATATATATATATATATAGATCACTTACAGAACACCGACAGCCCAAAACACCGTCACCCATATGGCCGATGCCATATGGTCAACACTCACAATATCAACAGCGCCAGAACTTCACAAAAAAGGAAAATAAAATGTCCTTTTTTGTGCTACCAGGGGGGCTATGCCTCCTGCACCCCCCTGTGGTGGGCTACGCCCCCCACACCACCCGTACCTTTAATATACCAACTCCGAGATCGCACTACAGTGTAAGAATGGAAATTTTTCCATTCCGCACTATTTGGAGATAACGTTTCCCCATTGTCAATATTCTAAACGCCGGCCATATGAGTGTCGGAGTTGTGAACTGTCGGCATTCTGTATGGGACCTATATATATATATATATATATATATATATATATATATATATATATATATATATATGTGTGTGTGTGTGTGTGTGTGTGTGTGTGGAGGTATACACACACACACACACACACACACACACACACACACACACACACACACACACACACACACACAACACACATAAATCTGTCTCTGAATTTGTACAAATCTCTGTTTATGTATACAGATGTGCACATGCCTATCTGTGGGGTATGTTGGTGGCTATATACACATATACATGCATACAGTCATATACCAGCATGCAGGAGGTATTTTCACTAATGTGACAGTATAGCTGATTCTAATAACATTTGTGTCACTGTCATTTTATTGCTAATTTTACAAATTACAGTTTTTTACATTTGTCATATGCCACTTGAAAAGAGTATTAAAAGTGTGTCTCAAACTACAGTAACTACACACCCATACATAAAGAAGCTAGAGTCTATGCTTTTTCCCTCACAAGCCAGTATATCTGGTACTCAGAAGGTTGTTAACATAATCACTATACCTCAAACACCACCCAGAACTGCACTACACAGACCCACATATGCTGAGGTTCTCAACAAAAACAAACCCAAACAAAGGAGACCTCCGAGGCAAAAACACCAGAGAACTGCACAGCCCTCCACACCACATATCATGTGTACTACACACACCAGTCTCTCACAGCCACTAAGGCCTAACCATAAACCCTAACATATCAGTTAAAGGATACTCCATTCTAAGACACACACATGTGCCTCTAACCAGGCTGTATAAGTCACAATTAATTGTTTGTCAGGTGCCGGAATATGCCATATGACACATGCACTCCAGTCTCTGAACAGTAGCTACTGTTCTGACTCTGTCATAGTCCATGTTGACGTGAACAACTTGAGACGTACCTCCCTGGACTATATGAATAGAGAAATGATTCAGCTTGCTGATTATGGGTTCCAGGCAGGTATGTCCGTAGACTTAAGCAGCATTCGACTGTCACCCATAATGATGCCTCAATACAAATAGAAAATGATTGACTTTAGCAACTGGCATAGTTTCTGGTGTCATCCCAGGGTGATCCAGCACCCGACAGCCTGGGAATATATGATGGACAGACCCTGATACTTTGCTAGACTAGGCCTGCATCTGTTTGACTTGGGCTTCATGCCTCTGCCAAAGGCCCTTGCCTCCCCCATACTACCTTTTTTGGATAAGTCATGAGGTCCATACTACCAACATAATCATTTCAACAAAATGCAAATTAATGGTCATGCTGCTAAATACTATGAGTCTAAACATGAAACCTAACTCATTGCAAGCATTCTTAACCCTGGAAGGTGTTGAAATATGTTCAGTCACAGATGCCTGGTTCAAAGGTGCATGTAGCCCCCCAGCCTTACCTGGTTACTCATCCTATCATGCATTCAGACCCCCAACTCTGGGCAGCAAACCCAAAGGATGTGGAGTTTCAATATATATGAAAGACACACACACCTCCAGGCTGGTCAAACACTATGATGCACATGAGACACTCCAAGTGCAGTTAACCATTGAAATACCCCTATTCAAACAATTGCTAGCTACAGACCCCCAAATGTATTTATTTATTTTATTTTATTTATTTATTTTACATTTGTTAATCGGGTTAGTCTGGCTGAACTTTTGGCTCATTTTCAGCAGAGACCCGGGGGGAAAAGCTCCTCTTGATTAGAAAACAATTTATTAAATTTTAGTAACATAGTAGTAACAATCAGCTATAGGATCTTACCTCTTCCAATCTATCAAGATTCAACCCTTTATGCTGATCCTGGGTGACTTTCTTTACCCAAACATATATTGGAAAAACTACTCATGCCAGAACACATACGCCCTGAGGACAAAGAGTTCATAACATCCCTGTATTCTTCATGTATAAGACCACTTATTCAGTACACGGCCAACTTTGGCATGTACCTCACAAAGTGCATGCAGCAGCTGGAGACACCACAGAGGTTCCTCATCAAGAGAATCCAGGGCCACAAACATCTACCCTACAGAGACAGGCTAAAAGCCATTTCCCTCTACTCAGTTTCATACAGACTCCTCAGAGGTGACCTGTGTCTGGCATACAAAGCAATCTTACACCCTTCCTTTATGCTACTGCTGCATATATGAAAGTCAAGCTCCACTACAGCAACCCATAAGTGTGACCTAATCCTGGTCTGTGATGTCAATAGGACTTGTTGGTGTGACAGATTTGTGTCCCATACACTCCCCCATCTGTTGAATAGACTCCCTCTGCACATCAAACAGAGTACCTCATTATCCCTTTTTCAGTGCAACCTTGATAACTGTATGGGAACCAGAAAATACACCCCTGGGAATCCACCTGTGTCCCTGCTGGACAAGGGTTTTGGGTCCTGACTTGTCTAAACATCTGCTAAACTATTGGCTAGGCTTATAAGGCCCTCAGTACCAATAGCCTGTTAACTTCTTATGATCCTATGAGTGGGAATAGGTACTGAGACATGTCCTTCAACAGGAACATCATCTTGATTACTCTGAGATCTAGATTCTGTATCAGGGCACATAGACTAGTAACCTGCTATGAGCCTATGATCCATAAGCTTAACCATCCTTACCTGTAAGGCCGTGGAACAAATCATCCTGGACCCTGTAAAGAAGGGGTTTCACTTTACAATCTTGAAATGCTGAAATTTCAAAATTCAGCATTTCAAAACCGTAAAGTCAAAATTTTTATACAGCTAAAGGGTATAATTGTGAATTCTAACATCTCGAATTCACGGTTATGTGTTTATGCTAGTTTACATGCGGTGTGTTTCCTGTATGGGCTTGCTTGCTGTGTGTGGATGTACATGGAATTGCCGGTACGTGGATGTTTTGTAAGGGTTTTGGGTGGGAGTATGAGTGTATGTGAGTTTGTTTGTGAGTTGTATGTGTGGGTTAGGGTGGGCGTGTGAAAGTATGACTGTGTAACTGTTGGATGTGTGTGTGTGTGTGTGTGTGTGTGTGTGTGTGTGTGTGTGTGTGTGTGTGTGTGTGTGTGTGTGTGCGCGCGATGGAGTGTTGGATGTCTGGGTGTGAGTTTACTTCACTTTCTCATTCTAATGTGCGATCTCGTAGTTAGTATATATAAGTTGAGGTGTTGGCAGCCGCAGCCCCCCCACATGGGTAGTGTAGGTGGGCTTGCACCCCTGCTTACATGTACTGTAGGTTTGTGTGGTTTTTGTGGTGTGGATAGAATGGTGTGTGTTTTTATGATGTATGGTGTATATATGCTCCTGATTGTGTGCTTCGGGGTTATGTGTTTCGTGATTGTTATGGTTTGGCTTTATAGTTGTGAATTGCAAAGTTTCGATATTTCAGCATTTCTAGATTCTGAAGTGCAACCAAATAAGGACATAGGTGATCTCAAACCTATTGATCCGACACAGTTTGGTTTTGTCAAAGACAGGTCATGGATGTTAAACCTGCTACACTTCTTGAAAAACATCACCAGATCCATAATAGAAGGCAAATCTGTGCATACAACCGACCTTCGCTTAGCACAGTCCCACATTTGGGCATCAATGATAAACTATCCCAGTTGAATATTAACCCTAATGTTGTCAGATAGGTTGCTAACTGGCTCACCGACAGATCACACTAAGTGAAAGTTGGGTAATTTACCTCAACCACCAGGCCTGTCAATATTATGGTGGTTACACAGGGTTCAGTGCTGCCCCCCTTATTGTTTGGAATATTCTTCAGAAGTTCAGACCCAAACAGAGAGGCTGTGGCTGACTAAGTTTGTTGATGCTTGAAAATTAGCTACAATCACAGAATCGACAAACACTGTCAGTATACTTCCTGAGAGACTGACACCAACCAGTGAGTGATGCCAAAGTCAATAATCAATCTCAGTGTTAAAAAATGCATTATCATTCCTTTGGTAAAATTAATATCCATGCAGACTGTCATATACATAATACCATAAGTAAGAACTCAGTAGTGAGAGACTTGGGAACACAACTTGTCAGTAGACTAAACTTTGTCCACTATGCACGGCATATTTTGTGTTAAGGAAGTCATTCTATGTCTCACACCTCATTAGCAAAGGCATTGCCTCAAGAGTGAAAGATGTCTTACCTCCCCTGTACTCAACCCTCACCAGGCCAATAGCCAACTATGATGTTCTCTTTGGTATGTGCCTTTCCAGGCACTTGTAGTGACTAGAGAGACCTCAGACATTTCTAACCAAGAAAACTACAGCGTCTCCAGCACAGGTCATACATTGAAAGCATGAGGTCACCATCACTGTACTTATTAGCATACACACTACTTAGAGGAGACTTGTGCATGGCCTACACAGCAATCTCAGATACAAACCTAATGGAAATGTTGCACATCTAAAACTCAAATGGGATAAGGCTCACTTGCTCCTGGCACCTTAAACTGGCCTGCGACACAAATATCACCTGCTGTAGACACAGATATGTCTCTTAGTGGTTGCTACTCCTCTAGAATAGGCTATTTAATCCTATCATACAGGTCGCCTGTCTCACTATTTTTTTGTGTAGGCTGGATGAATGAATGGGAAAACTTAAATGACTTGACAGGGAGCTCACCTCTGACCCTCCGAGATATGGGCTTTCAATGCTAACTAAGAACTTGAGTTTATGCTACATCCTTTACATTGTGTTTGTCTAGTATTACACTGGGTACACATGTCTAGGCTTAAAGAGGTCTTTGGGTCAGCAGCCTAATAACCACCTATGAACCTGTCAAGTAACAAGAGTATTCTTGCCTTGAGTCATCTAAATTTTTAGCAATGATAATCTGACTTGTGTGTTGGCACACTCTCAGACTGCACTGCATGTTTTCCAGGGTAACTGTTGCCATATACCTAACAATTTGGTGGGCAGAGGTACATCAGAGGAAGCAAGCACAGCAGCAGGTGGGCAAGACTAATTACATGTAGACATCAATTTGACATTGCATAGTTTGAGTTCTTCCTGGATATACCAACAGAAGGCAAACCAGGTACTCCCAAGTCAAAATCGGACAACATATGTATAGTTCAGGCTGGCTGGCTCCAGCCTCAGGGGCCACAGAATTGTATGTAGTACAGTGCCTACCACATCACCAAACACTGTGTTTACAACGGGAAGCCCTCTCACTTAATTTCATCATAGGTTCATAGGTAGGTACTAGGCTATCTGCCCAAAGGCATTTATAAGCCTAGTCAGAATGTGTTGGCTTTCGCTGCCCCTTAGATTAGTCCCCGGTGCCTCTGTCCAGCAGAGCCACTGAAGTGATCCCCGGAGTAAACTTTCTGTTTCCCATCCACTCGTCAAGGTTTCTTTGGAAGAATGTTAGCGAGGAGCTCTGCCTAATGTAGATTGGAATTTTGTTCCAAAGCATGAGAAGTCTCTGGGACAGGAATCTATCCCTCCAGCATGTCCTATTTATTGTTGTTGTGAGGTTTAGATCCCTAGATCGTGTGGGTTGAGGGGATAAGGTTTTCTTTAGGTGGAGCATTTTTCATCAATTCTGGGTAGGACATGGCCTTGTATGTCAGGCAGAGATCACCTCTGAGTAGGCGGTATGCAACCGAGTACAGCTGGAGTTTCTTCAGTCGAGCTGAATAGGGCATCTGTTTGAGGCCAGTGATCCTCTTGGTGAGGTACTTCTGTGGTCTTTCCAGCTGTTGCAGGTGTCTTATAAGGTACATCCCAAATGGGGCGTTGTACTCTATGATGGGTCTGATGAGTGATGAGTAGAGGAGCACAATGACTCTTTTGATCTGGATGCAAACCCTTTTGTAATTAGATGGGCCACATAGAAGGATTTTCTAACCACTTTGGCAATGTGATTATCAAAGGTGAGATTACTATCGACCTGGGTCCCAAGATCCCTTATTACGTCTTCCGTATTTAGGGGACTACCATCTATGTGGTAGTTTGTGGGTACTTTGTTTTTTCCAAAGGGGATGACTATGCACTTTTTGGCATTTAGCTTGAGGCCATGATTTTGACACCAGGTATCCATCTTAGTGAGACCCTTTTGGAGGTTGTCTCTGTTAGCCAGAGAGTCAATTATAGCCCCTAGTTTGCAGTCGTCTGTGAACTTGGTCATCCATAGTCCTCCTGTGCTTGCCTGTACCTCTGAGAAGTATATGCCGAACAGGAGGGATCCCAGGACTGAAGCCTGGGGAACACCACTTGTAACTGGTTTAGAGTTGGACCTAGTTCCCACAACTCTCACCATGTGGGTTCTGTCCGTGAGCCAGTTGGCAACCCATCTTGTGACATAGGAGTTTATGTTCAGGCTGGTGAGCTTGTCTATAATACCAGAATGGGGAATGGTGTCAAAGGCATTTGCGAGGTCTAGGTAGGCTGTGTATACCATCTTTCCCTCATCTGTAGCCTTGGGAACTGTCTCAAAGAAGTCCACCAAGTTTAGGAGGCATGATCTGCCCTTAACAAAGCCAAACTGGGTAGGTTCCAGTGTTTGGAGGTTCCCAATGTCTGTGTTAATGAGTTCCATGATGGTGCGCTCTATAGCCTTGCAGACCAAGCTAGTCAGGCTTATAGGGTGATAGTTCCCAGGGTCTGTTGTGACTCCACCTTTGTGGAGCAGAATAACCATTGCTGTGTACCACTCTATGGGTATGTAGCCTGTGGAGAGGCTGAGTTTGAACAGTGTGTTTAGGTGAGGGGTTAGTTCATCTTTGAGCTTGTGTAGGACGCAGCTTGGGACACCGTCCAGTCCCATTGATACTGTGTTTTTGGCTTTGGATAGGGCTTTTTTAACCTGAGTGTCTGTGATTTCAGGGAATCTACATTCTTCTGGTATGGTTATGGGCCCTTTTGGGGGTGAGTGGGGGGTGAAGTTTGCGCTTAACCTGTCTGCCAGGATGTTGGTGATATCATTCAGTTCAGTGTATTGTGTGCCATTCTGCACTAACTCTGAGCAGATTTGAGCATTGCCACTTAGATTCTTGACATAGCTAAAGAATGCCTTGTGGTTATCTTTGGAATCCTTGGCAATTTTTCTTTCAAAGCTCACCTTGGATGATTTTATGAGGGATCATAGTTTCTTGCTGATACTGATCAGGGATGTCTTCCCTTCTTGGGATTTTACTTTTTTCTGTACTAGTTTATAGCTTGTTTATGGCAGGAGTCCACCAGACTGGTTTCCTTTTCTTGGAGGAGTGAGTCTTGGTTTTGCATGGGATGGCATGATCCATGCATTCTTGTAGCTGCCCATAGAATGCATTAGTAAAGGATTTTGCAGCTTGGACAGTGTTATCCTTCAGCATGGGGGCTTTGAAACTTTCCACCTCGTTCTTAAGTAACGTGAAGTTTGCTTTTGAATAGTTTTTCATGGTGGTTTTCTTGTCCGGGGGTGGGGATGAAATATGGATATGCAAAGTGATTTGTTTATGGTCATATCTAACCAGCAAGGGGCTGACCTCTGGTATGGAACACCAGTCGCCCATGTTGGTGATGACCAGGTCCAATATGTTGTCACCTCTGGTGAGAGTGTTGACCAGTTGAACCAGGGTTTTGAGTTTATAAATTCTAGGAAAAGTTGGGCAAGGGAGTTAGTATTTGAGTAGTTCTCCCACTTAATGTTTGGGTAATTGAAATCACCCAATATTAGGGTGTTTGGTAGGACCTTTATGTTTCCCAGTGTTTCCAGAAATGCGGAATGGGGGTCCTGGGGCATGGTGGGTGATCTTTAGCAAGCTACAATCTGAATTGCAGTTTTGCCCATTGTTAGTTGCACATGGATGATCTCTGAAACATCGTGCTGTGCCACTAACCTTGATGTGTGGGTATCCTTGATGAATATGGATACGCCCCTGCCTTTTGTATTTCGGTTTGGGTTCTGTGGCCGAAATGTATGGTATGAGTTGTAGCCTGGTAGTGCTGGGGTGTTCTCTGGAGCCTTAAACCAGGTTTCTGTTACTGCACATATATCGATTTTCTCCATACTGAGGAGTGCCTTGAGTGCATGCATTTTGAGGTTTAGACTTCTGGCATTGAGTAGCATTACCCTCAGTTTTTTGTTACTTGTGCTATTTACCGCAGTGAGTTTGTCTTTTGAGCCTTGCCTAAAAAAGGCCCTATGGGGGTGGCAAGAGCCTTGGTCGGAATTCGAAAGCCTAAGGGTGACATGTGCAAGCCATCTCTAGTGAAGCAGCATGGCTTCTCGAGCATGTCATCACAGGCGGACAGACACTGGATCCTCTTTGAATGACACCAGAAACTTAGCCAATTGTTGAAATCGAGAATTTTTTTCTTTAAACCATGGTATCATTCTTGGTGAGGGCAGGATGCTACTCAGGGTCAGGGTCATACCAGCCTGGGCTATGTGATCAGAGAGCTCTTCCATGTCTCTTTTCATGTAGTCCAGGGAGGTACAGCTCAGGTCATTCACACCAACATGGACAAAGACAGAGTCATATTTGTACTTGTTCTGGAGTGACCTGAGTGCTTGTGTTTTGTGGCGGATCTTAGAACCCGATAGGCAGCTAACAGTAACCTTCTGCTTATTCAGCCTAGTGAGTGGGACATCAGTGTACCTGACTATAGAGTCACCTATTACTAGTATGCTTGGTATGTTATTTTGCCTTAAGGGCTATGATTGCATGGCACACTGGTTTTGTGAAGTACGTGTTTCATGGTTTGTGTTGGGGGCTGGAGGTTGCTTGGATGTTTGCTTTGGAGGTCTCTGTTGGTTTTGCAGATTTTTATTTAGAGCCTCCGAGTATGTTTTCATGTATTTATGTGTGTTTTTGCCACTGCTGGTTTCATGGGTCTGTGTAAGACTGGTGATGATACCTGTGCCACATCCCTGTCATCCATAACATCGATGCAGGGACAGGCTAATATGGTTCGGATGCACATGGTGACTGTACTACAGTGTACCAATGTACTGCTGTGTAATATTGTCAGCAGTACTGTTTAATGCTTACATGTCAGGTAGTGTAGCTGTCCAGCCATGATGCATTATAGCTGTTAGTAACACTGAGTGATTGTGGTCTCCACAAATGTTATCTATTTGTGCTGTAGGTGTAATGTGTCAGAAGGGGGATGGTCTGCATTCATATCTCATAAGGGGTATGGCACTGTGGTGACACCATGGCTGTGACATATCCTGGGTACAGTTGAACATATGTCACAGGTCTCTATAACAGTTACTGCCTGTGCCACATGGACAGGTAACCCCCTGGGACATGTATAATCAGCAACCTGAAGTAGATCCCTCCACATACACACACACACACTTACTTCGCAACACTGGGGCTAGACCCCTACCTACGTATATAGTGCTACTGATGTGTGTGATTTTCATCGCACACACAGCACAGTGTTTAGGATGAAGTGTGTTCCAGGTTACATGTTACATGCAGAACATCCCCAGGCATGTACAGTATGGTAATGGGGGATGTAATGGTTGTATATGGACAATACATAGTGTGACATACCATCATGTACACATTAACAGACACATAACAGGCAGACACACATCCAAGAAACCTGGGCCTATCAGTGCTAACTTGTCAGTGTGCCCAGTGTGTTACAGGTAGGCTGCACACAGCACATGCATAACTGGGCTGGATTGTGTTATCAGTTACCTGTATGTTTGATGGTGACAGTGGTGACCATACAGTGGTACATGGGACATGTACTGTGGGTACCATGGTGTAATGACAGTGTACACAGCACCCACACTCCACTGTGGATATTGTACTCACTGGAACCCATGATGACAATATGACATAACCACCATCACACATTGACTAGGACTGCGATACAACCCACTGTCCATCCCAACAGTGGTACTACGGGGATATGCATCTAATGCACATGCCACAGGCATAGTAGGGTGATGCATTGTCATGCCTCTCCTAAGGACAGCAACATTAGTATCCGTAATACTGTGTGGCAATGCATATTGTAATAGGAGTATGTGGCCTTGGAATGCTGTGCCCTACAGATATACACACACACACACACAAACCAGAACTCAATGAGTATCCCATGCCTATCAACCCATTAGTACAAAAGTGTTGTGCTGGTACTGCAAGGCTCAGGTAGCCTTTAGGCTGTGGAGCATTACAGGGTACATGTAATGTCCAGTACAATCACAGCCACATCTACCTATGGCAATGGGTGTTGCAGTGGGTATGAAGGCCGTCATGGTATTTCCAACTACAGGTGTACTAACACACAGACACTGGTATCCTCAGTAATGCACATGTACACATTTTTCAGTACTGGGGTGCATTGCTGCAGGTGGTCATAGGTGTGTTCCTGGCTATTGTCCATGGAGATATGGGCAGTGTAGGGGATGTGTGTACAGTGGTATCATGCCACTTGCTATGTGCCAACAGGCAATCTATCTACAGACACCACTGTGGTAACCCTCAGAGTGACAGTGACATGCATCAGCCAATCCTCTGGGTGCCTCCTGCAAATGGCCAGTGAGGTGATCCAGTTGACATGTATGCAACATGTATTACAAAACATGGTTTGTGTCTGTGTTGGAGACCTGTACCCAAGCATGTTATGTTGACTGTGGTAATGTAGTGGAGGTACCCATGGTATCTGGTGCATACAGGGTGGTGTGTCCTGTCTGTGCCAGTTATAACACAGCTGCACAGACATGTCAGTGTCAGTCAACCACAGGTTGCCTGTGTGTATCCAAGCTGGATATCTGCCATCTGCACATCTGTACAGGGACTGACAGACATCAGCTTGCCAACTAGCTATGCAGTAGGATAAATGCATTGACAGATAGACATCTGACACCAATATGTATGCCATTACTACATGTTGGCAGCTTTCACTGACATGTGCTGTACAGACAGTAGTTTACAGTTAATTTCCACATGTCAGATTACTGTCCAGTACAGGATATATACTGTGACACAGATCACACACCAGGAACACGACAGTGAGAGCTCAGAGTCCATCTATGCATGCAGGGGTGCTTGCTGCCAGTACTACAGTTAGCAATCTACTCTTGATTGGGAAAAGCACTGTCAGCAGTAGTAATGGCATGATACTCTACATGCTAGTGTGATGGCACATTACCTGGGATACTACCCTTATATGTAACACATTCACGTGGATAAGAGTGATGTACAGGTCTTATATACTCAAGTGTCCACGACATGACACTCACACCCCTTGCTACTGTAATGACAGCACATAGACGCATGTTATGCACATGGCATTACATACACTTATTACAGATGTCATTACCCTGCTATGTTAGCAGACTGGGATGTGAGCACTGGTTACCAGGGCTAAGCCATGCTTAGCAGGTGACAGCATTGCTGCAATATAACAGCTAAGCACATTTGTGCACTGGTAAGGTAAGTGTACATGGTGTAAGTGCCCATAATTTAACCATACCTTAGCACCGCTTATCTTCATGCAAACATGCTTAAAGCTGCTCAAAACTGCCTTAGTCACTCTATATCCAGCAGCCCTTGTTCTGCCCAGCAACAAAATAAACAGCTCTTGTAGGTCTTGAACCCAGGACCACGTACAGTATAGTCACAACAGTTAACCACTACACCATGACAACTGTGTAGGCATTGTTGTTTTTCCAAAACATCTGTCAGTAGACATATTGAATAGTATTGAACAATCGCTGTGACTTCTACAATTGTATACTACATGTTAGTAAAATTACTGTTGCATCAGATATGTTGTTATATCTAAATATACACATCAGATACATACGGTGTGATACATCTGGGAAGGTGTACACAACAGTAATGTTTACACATGACCATGATATGGATATATACCTGTACATATCTAGATATATGTCTACATGTACATACACATTTATTCATATATATGTATTGCGACACATCTGTATAGTGCATCATATATATGGCCATGTATACATCTCTCTGTTTTATATATATATATATATATATATATATATATATATATATATATATATGAATGTACATCATATATGTATAGATATACCTATTTATGTCGGTATATATGTAGATATCTATAACTATATGTGCATATATATCTATATATCTGCATATGTGTAGACATATATAGCTGTGTATATGTATACATGTGTTTGTATATGTATATATATATATGTATGTATAAATATATATATATATATATATATATATATATATATATATATATATATATATATATATATATATATGTTTACCATATGTCCGGAACATGGAGTGGAGTCCTACCTCAGCAACAATCTCAACCTCTTAGTGCAAGGGGATGTCATGTGTGTATTGCAGGGATATATCTAGACTGTTGCTACTGTAAATGACAAATTGTGCTGTGGTGTAATTAATATAGACTTTGATAAGATCATACACAAAATAATGATCAAAACATCAGAACAACTATTTACTGATGTAATTTTGATAAGATGTATAACTGCATGGTTTACAACTAGGACATGGCAAAGACACATTAATTGGACAGGTGAATCTCTTGGTTACAGTCAGTGTGTCCTATAGCGCTCTCACTTGGGCTCCTACCTCTTTACATCTTGTCTTTCTGATCTTTCATTTGTGGTGCTCTATTATCTACATACAGGTAACTTTAAATAGATAAACATGTTACATCTATCACATATAGGAAAAATAACTTGAATAATTCAAACCATTTGGGCAGAGGAGAATAATATCTTAATATATGTATCAACAGCAAAGCCTATTTAAAAGAGATTGATTGAAAGGTGAGTATTTAATATAGCGCACAGTGATTTAAAATGTGGATGGATTTAAAAGCCTGGGTAAAATGGTAGATCCAGCTTTGAGTTTTTTTTTTAATCACATCAGTAAATTGGTTAATGATCATTTTTAAAACTATAGGCTGTAAAAAAAGATATATTAAGTCTATTCCTATTCAAATGCAACTTGGACTAATACGTGGGAAATTGTAAATTCACCCCTGCTTGTCACCTGTGGCATTTATGGACAGCAGCAGCTTGTAGATGCCCTAAGGCACAGGTATATACCAAAGTTGTTCTAGTCCTAGGGCATTGATAGTTTTGAAAATTGGGGCATGAATGACTAGGCTTATAAAGGTTCTTTGACCATTAGCTAAGTAACTTCTTATAATCCTATGTTTTTTTTGTTGTTGTGTTTTTTTTTTACAGTGAGTTGCAGTGAAACGTCACTCGATGGGTTGCAAACTGACTTACTGACAGAACCCACACTGTAAAAGTAGTCACTCCTAATCCAGCTCCAGACAAGTGACAAGTGGAGTATCTCAAGGTTCAGTCCTGAGACTTGTTTGGCATCTACTTCTCAGAAGTACAGGCCAACACTTGAGGGACTCTGGCTAACAAAGTTCACAGATGACTGCAAACTGGGAGCCATCACTGAATCCCAAAATTATGTGGATATTTTACAAAAAGGCCTTACAGAAACAGATGCTTGGTGCCAGAGCCATGGGCTCAAGCTCAATGCCAAGAAGTGTATAGTTATCCCCTTTGGGAAAAAAACATGTACACATGAATTACCAGAGAGGTGGCAGTACACTAAACACCGAAAGTGTGATAAGAGACTTAGGAACACAGGTGTACAGTGCTCTCACCTTCGATAACCACATCACCACAACAGTCAGGAAATCCTTCTATGTGGCAACCTCACCACTAAGGGGTTATCAACCAGAAAGGAGGTCATTGTCCCACTGTACTCATCCCTCATTAGACCCATCATAGAATACAACGCCCTGGTTGGTATGCACCTCACAAGAGATCTGCAACAACTGGAAAGGCCACAGAAACACCTCACTAAAAAAATCACAGGCCTAAAGCAGATGACCTATGCTGACAGACTAAAGAACCCCAGCTATACTCTTGTCACATATCGTCTACTCAGAGGCAATCTCTGCTTAACATAGAAGGCCATGTCAAACCCAGAGCTGTTGGACATGCTACACTTAAAGAAATCCCACTCCATCAGAGCCACATGCTCCAGATACCTAAACCTTGTCATCACAATGAACAAAACATTCTGGAGGGATAGGTTCCTGGCCCAGAGACTCCCCATACTCTGGAATAGACTGCCTATACATGTCAAGTAGAGCGCCTCCTTGGCCCTCTTCAAAAGGAACCTTGACAACTGGATGGGAGATAGGAAATTTACCCCAGGGATCACATCAGTCACCCTGCTAGACAGGGGTCCAGGAAAGTAAATATTGTGGGAAGAAATAGCCAGGGAATTGTTATGGCTAGGCTTGTATAGGCCCCAGTCTAGCACCAACCTATGAACCTAAGTTGAAGTCCAGAAATAAATATAATAACCAAAATCAGTTGTGGTGGAAGGTAGGCAAATGTAGGATACTGTTAAGATGCAACATAATGGGCAGATTAGTTGGGCTAAGACATGCTTGTGTGATTGAAATCTACTTATGACATGTGCATCTACAGGAAATGTATTCAATGTCATACTATTTAGATTTTGAGGTCATGGAGATTTTCCTTACATGGTTTTCTATCCTGTATATTGATGTTGTGTTACTCTTACCTGGACTGCCCCTCAGAACTCAACTATGTTTTAGGCAGTCTGGAAGCACAAGCACCTTACATGACAAGCTCATTGACACAAAATTGAAAATGACAGTAGCTGGGAGCAGATTAAGCTGCTTGAATGCAACTGAAATAAGGCAAAATTAAGTTGTGTCAGTGGCAAGATTCCTAGACATTGTGCATACTGCTTAGGGGCAATACTCGTGGACTAGCCATTAAAACTATATACGCACCCATCTATAAATATAGCAACATTATAATTTAAATTCATAACTACACTGATACATTTTGTATATTTCCAGTCAACAAAGAATTCCTGTAAGATAAAATGGCAAACACATTTTCTGTAAGTAGCAAAGGAAGCACGCAGGTAATTCTCTTCTCTGTACTGTTATGGGAATCAGTGGTACACTACATTACAAATCACATGGCATACATATCATAGGTTCATAGATAGAAAGACATTCAGCTATAGCTTTGAAACCCCCACATTTAACATACTACTATGCTAGGCATTGAAAGAAACCACCATTATATCATAGCCCTATGAAGAAGTAGATAAGCACAATGAAGAACAGTAGCTCCATGGGCCCAAATAACATCCCAGTAAGTTGTACTAATGCTGTACAAAATTCTCTTCTACTACATGGTTTGCTCACAAACCATAGCAATGATCCAAAAGTGGTTAGTATCCAAATGGAGGGTCTACAGCTTCCTTTGGCAAATGCAGAACCATTAGTGTCACTAGTAAAATGTGCAAGGTAGAAGAGGAATTTTGCACATGTTCATGTAGACATGGGTGGCCTTTTGCATTCAGATAATACTCATTATGTAATTATAAGATAGTATGTCATTGGACAAGATAGTATCATAGCATATCAAGAAATACACATTAATGACAATAAAATGTCAATGAATTCAGACAGTGAAATAAGCAATGAGATTTGGTCCTTAGCAATATGGCTCACTTTTGCACCATACCAACTGTAATGTCCTGCATGGTCAAATCAGATCACAAATCATAACCCACAAACTCTTAGGGCAAGAAATCTGAACAAAGACTAAAATAATATGGGACAAGGGCACATAAATGGGGACATTTTTTAAATTTTGCAATTACAAATGTAGAAAGTTGTTACAGTAACAACTTTTTGCAGTAACACACATTTTTGAAGGATATGAAGTTAGAAATTCACATGTATATCAATTAGTGACTTCAGTCCTCAGCAATTTTAGAGTCAAAGATCTGGACATTTAAGGTTCACAGGGAAGTATTCGGACAATATGGTGGAATTTTTAATATTCGGGTCAGTGTTGACGAGGAAGGGCATTTTCATACAGATATATATACAAAGGAATGTCATCATCTGGTGTATCTCTATAGAACAAGCATGCACCCTAGTCATGTGTTTAACAACATTCTGAAGGGTCAAGCCATGCGATGTTCCAGGCTAACCACTAAGGATGAAAGATGGGATGAGGAATTTGTTAAAATGGGTGAAGATTTTACCAGCAGGGGTTATCATGAAAATGAAGTTCGAAGGTCAGCTATTAATGTTAATGCTATGAGATGTGATAGGGCCAGACCCTATTTTTTCTAAATCCAAAATGCAGACTAAGGTATGTAGGAAACAAGGGAACAACGTTCCATTTACATTTGCGTGCACTAGAGTCAATGAAGCGATAAGGGGTATATTACAAAGGAACTGGAGGATACTTCAGACTGACACTCAGATAGCTCAGATAGCTGCAGAGAAGCCATATATAGTTTACAAAAACACTAAAAACCTTAAAAGGAAGTTATGTTATCCAAAGCCAGTATCCTACTCTGAGATACAGCCCATAAATAAAGGGACAATTAGAGGGAGTCAATGGAATTTATGTGAATATATATATGAAGGGAATGACTTTAAGCAACCTGATACAGATGCAGAACATACTCTACAAACTAATGCCAATTGTAATAGTAAGAACCTTGTATACTTAGCCGGATGTATGCAATGTAATTCATTCTACATTGGGAAAACTAACAGACGCCTAAGGGAGTGTATTAGGGACCACATATATTGTTTGAAAAAAGGGCGTACTTACAGTGCTATAGCAAAACATGTCTTAGAGCTAGGACCTATACACCAGTTCAAATTTAGTATACTAGAATTAGTACTTGAAAGCAGTAGATTAGGTGACATCTCTAATGCTACTGAAAATAGGGAACTTAGATGGATTATTAAATTGACGTCTTAATTAATTAAAGGACTCAATAACTATACAGCCATCACTGTAGGCCGTTGGGCCGATAGCCTAGTACCTACCTATGAACCTGTGAGAGATAGGAAGTTGAGGAAATGATTTATTTTTATTGTTATGTTATGTTATGTTATGTTTTTTACTATTGTGTTTTTATTATTTCTGTCTTTTTAATTATTATGGTAGGCTCTTATTGATCTGTTTGAATGTTAATGGTATAAAAGGAAGTGATGCATGCCATTATTTTTAAGGTCTGATGAAGCAAATTGTATTTTTGAAAGCGCTTACCTTTTATTATTTTTGATTAAAGTATTCGTAATTTTAAACCTTCGTTGCTTGCTGTGTTCTGCTGTGTCCTGCCACATAGATTTTTTTGTGTATATATATATATATATATATATATATATATATATATATATATATATATATATATATATATATATATATATACACATATATGGGTCTATATCAAAATAGCCAAGAGGCGTTTAATCGAGCGCCTCTTCGTCAACACGGAGCGACCGCTCAAAACAACGATTTCTTCCTGGGAAAGAAATCGCTTGTCCTTCCCCATGTGTTTGCCCTTTTCCCCACTGTAGTGCAATCTCGTAGTTGGTATATTTGGTTGGGGGGGTGGGGCGAAGCCCCCCACATTGTAATGTTTGAAAGTGTGTGTGTTTGTGTGTTAGTGCTACCGATTTCTTTCCCAGGGAAAGAAATATATATATATATATATATATATATATATATATATATATATATATATACATATATATATACAGGTACACACAAACACACCCACACATATCTCTATATCTCTAGATATATACATACACACACACACAGACACATACACATATGTATATATACACATTAGATAAAATATATACATACAGAAATATATACAGAGACCTGTATACACACAAACATACATGTAACAACATGGATACACCCACACACACATATATCTATATATATTTGCACATACACACACATATGCGAATATAGATACACCCAGACACACACACATATGTCAATATATGTTTGCATATAGACACACACATGCCAATATCTACAAATACACACACACACACTTACACATATATAAACACACATGCACACAGACACTCAGATACACACATTACTCTTTTTGTGAGTTTTTTTTTTAGATTTTCTCCCTTTGGGTGTCTGCTGAAAAAGGGTATCTGCCCAGTTGGACTAACCTGGTCAACAAATATCAAATAAAGAAATATATAAAGATATATATATATATATATATATATATATATATATATATATATATATATATATATATAGATAGATATACATACATTCATACACACACACACACACACACACACACACACGCACACACAATATATGTATATACAATACACACATGATATATATATCGTATAATGGGAACACTTTATAAGCTCGCAATGTGGATAAGTTGTTGATCGCAGCTGTTAGCTGAGATATATAAGTATCCTGTTTTTTTTTTTGATTATTTATACAGATTATTGTCTTTAACAATTAATATATAGCACTTTTATTGTCTGCTTTTTAGTCTTCAAGTGTATTTTATTGCTATTAACTAATCTGCACAAGTAACTGATTTGTCTGCAGTTAAAAGCATTCTGTAACTTTACAAATCTTTATCTGTTTGTGCTTTCTCTAGTGCTACTGTCTGTAGGCTACTGTTTCTAGCTGAAGCCTTTTTAACTTTGCTAGATTGTGTTAATAGTCCGCTGAGTGGGGGCTGGTTCTTTTGTGTTCTTGTAAAAAAAAAAGTTGTTCTTCTTGTATTTAAGCCCTAACTTTGATAGGGTTTCTGTCTATACACACTGAGCAGAGTGGATAAGTTGTTGACCGCAGCTGTTAGCCAGTGGCGGCTGGTGACTTCAAATTAAAGGGGGGCTGCAGGAGGCAGTTGAATGGGTGTGGTCAATAGGTGGGTGTGTGGCCAAATAGAAAGGGGTGGAGCTATGCTCAAAACCACAACAACTGGAACTTTAAATATGCTGCCCTGGGTGCCAAACAGTCATTACAAGAGTCCAGTCAAGACAAAATGAAGTGTAGAAGAAAAAATATTTCAATGCATTGGCTACATGACAACTTACTTAATATCTAGATGGAAACACAGGTTGTGAGGCATGAAAAAATAAATTACTTTTTAAATACATTACTGGAATGTCAGTCAAAATAAAGTATAAAAAAAACAAGCAGCCAACAAAATGCATTTTCTAAATACACAAAAACTGTATAAAAATATGACAGAAAACCAGAACATTCTGCAAATTAAAGGACAGATTAAAAGCCATGACTGTACTTGTGTCTACCTTGGATACTCTAAGTGCTCCTTGCCTGGACACATCTAAAGTCACTACATGGGGGAGTGGGGTACAACAAGTATGTCACAATTTGAAAAGTGCCTGGCTGATGGCTATGGCCCTGACACATTTCATATACTCTCAACCTCAGAGCAAGAAATCTGGATAAAGCCATAAATAAAAGTAGGACAAAGGCCCAAAAATACAGACAATTTTTAAATGCTGCTCTTTCAAACTTAGAAAGTTCAGTAGGTCTTGCATCAGTATGAATTTTCTGTAGGGTATGAATCTGAAACTCAAAACACCTGTCATTCAGTGAACCTCAGAATGTTGCAGAAATGCTCATCACTGTTGCTTAGTTTCCAACTTGTAAAATAGCACCAGCTTTATGCAAAGAAAAAATCTGAGCAGATAACTTTCCAGCAGATCTTTATATAATTAAAAAAATAAATAATAGGTGTCTTGCTTAAACATAAGCTTGACTGACTAAGTGAATGCATTAATTATCACTACAGTTTGCTAGAGATTGCCATGGTGGCCATCTAACTTCTCATGCCTTCTCCTTTGGTGTTCAGACTGAAACACTGACACTTACGGCAGTCCTTTATGTCAAGTGCTCCTTCTGTGCATTAAAGACAGAGCCAGTGCAGGTCCTAGCTGGTGACCTGGCAATCATATGTATAACTAAAAGGCCATGTCTTCAAAAATGCTTGAGACAGGAATTCTCAATACTTTTTGGACATTTCACAGCAGAAGTTTTCAGCAGTTAAAAATACTGGTTGTGTGTGCACAAAAAAAAAGGGATGAAAATCACTAGGGTGAGCATAAAACTGTAAAGTAATTCAGCTTGGGAAAAAAAAAAATGGAATGGTTATATAGTTTTGGTTAAAAATAAACATATATCAAAAGTAAAAACTAATCAGAGGTTGTCATAAAAGTTGACCTAAAGGAAAAAACAAGCAATTTCATAAATCAGTATTGAAGGCTGTGTAGAAACTAGAGAGGCAGATGCCTGTTGAAATCCTAACGACTGCAGACCATAGATTCAATACTCAGAACAGTGGCACCGACAGTGTGCCTGAAGGAGAATTCAATATAAGGTTGTGGTTGAGGCATCTCAGTGTATCCCCCTACTTTGACAGACTCAGTTGCAACTTATAACCCATAGTTATCAAAAATCACATTAGCAGGCCTCCAAACTCTAATAGGGAGACTTTACAGGTTGGTTCAGTAGAAAACAGTTCTCCCTCTGGATAAAACTTGAAAGAAATCAGCTAGAGGTTAAAGCATGCAGTCTAGGTTTACAAATTCTTACCCATGTGTAGCCACCTCTAGTGCAGCGTTAGTCATAGAAATTGCTGATGGATGCAATTTATATATAGTTTTGAAATACAAGCCACAGAAGATTCAGTATTATAATGTATACAGTTGATAATTTTAACAAAATAGCAACACTCTCATATGAGGACAGAGGCAATGATACATGAGAAATGTCGCATCTAAGCCTGGAAGTACTGCTACATGTGTTACGGTTATCCTTACCTCATTTACACTGTGACGTGAATGAATAGCTGAAGATTCCTATATATTCCATTAGTAGTACTGAATAATGTAGTGGTTGTACCTTTTTAAATATGTTAAAAAATTAAAGAAAACTCTTTCAGAGACATTTGTCAGGCTGCTAAACTCAAACATTAAATAGCACTTGCTTGCTTGCTTCCCTTTACTAAATCCCCAGCCAGCAACAAGCATTGCAAAGCTATTACTGCTGTGGTAGCTATTTAAAATGGGAATCTCCAATCATTTAAAAAGAAATCAATATTCTTTACTGTTCTTTGTTCTCAGAACTAAAACAGTTGCTTTCATATTTGTACTACAGTTAAGTTGACATTGCTGGCCTTGACCTAAATTTGCACGTGAAACCTATAGCAGCACAGCACAGACCAAGGAAATCATTGACTGACCTGTCTGCAGTTATTCGTTGTGCACAAGGCACTGAATGATTCCAGCCAGCATTCGAACTTTTATAATTGACAGCATCAGAGTAGAGAGAGTAAGTAAGCTGTGAAGAACTGAAACTATTCAAGCCGCTCATGGTTGTATATGCAGGACTGCTGCTTCTGTTCTCTCTCTTTTCACCTTTAGCTTCTTTTGACTTACAGGACATTCTATACATTCCTTTCTGTCTGTACTAACATTTTAAATGAAGTTGTATATATGTTGTATAACTAATATAAAAAATCTTGTATGTAGTGATTAAGTGTATTACTTTCTTCATAAACTAGAATATGCACCACAGTTTTCTTCCTGTACAACTTCACTATACCAGCAAAATGCAAACAATCATAAATATTATATGTAGACTTATTAACCTTTATCTACAGGAAGACCATCATGGCATTTCTTTACAGAAAGCCAACTGACTTCCAATCACAGCATGACCCATCCCTTAGAAGCAGACTGCCAATCTATTCCTCTCTGCCATAAGTCAAAACAGTGGGTCTCATCCATTTGGGCTCACCTCTGGAGAAAAATTATTCAGCAAAATTATCTCAGCAAAGTAAAACCGCCTAGATGCTGAACACAGACACAACATAATACTTATTCTCCTTTCAGGAGAAGTCTAATAGATCACATAAAACCCTATTATAATTGTACCTACTTTATATATAAAATGTAATTTCTACTTCATTATAATTTCTGCCCTAGCTTAAACCTAGCTGTCATCTTTTAAATAACTTTTTAATCAAATGATCCTCTAATCTAATTGAAATAAATAATACATTGACACAATTCAAAAACATGACTAGAATGCTAAAATCCAAAAAATTGTTGCTGTTACAGAACTATGGCTATAAAAGAGACCTTGGATTTCTTAACATGTTTCTAAAAAATTGCACATTCCATGAGAACAGGTCTTGTAAAAGATATGGGGTGGGAGCACTGATATTCTGCAAAACTAACTGTAACCTACATCCTATATGCTACTCTAATAGAAACAGTAATACTACAAATGAGCCACTTCCAAAATGGACTCTCATGCAGTTACTTGTAGGGCAGTATACACAAACTGGTATTGCTGCTGCTGTCTATAATCTTTAACCCACAACACTACTCATTATGGAAAAGACTTTGCAATAAAATATGGCTTATTTCAAGCAACCATATCTATATTTCCCTGCCGTTTAGCTTACCCTTAGCTTACCCTTCCTACTTACTTGGTATACTTCTGCACCTTCACTCTGTTATTCTTCTAACTTCTTTCTTCTTCTACTACTTCTTTCTTCAGTTCTTCTTCTGTTCTTCTTCAGCAAAATATAGGCCGCCCCAAAAAAAAAAATAAACATCCAATGGCAAATTAACTTTAAATCCTTCCTGTGTGACTGACTCTGAATCAATCCACAACACAACTGACTTACTGTTTGATTCTCGCTCTTTTCCCAGCACATAAAGCCCGGGAAGAGAGCGACAACCAATCAGCAGCATTTAGCCCAGCAAGCACGTCATGACGTGCCTGCGGACGTCGCAGTCCGAGCCCCTTCCAATTCTATGCGGTTTGGAACCGCATAGACTTCTGGGCATCAGAATGATGCCTTCATTACTCCTCCGGGCTGCAATGAAAACAAAAAAAAAAAAAAAGCTGTTTAAAACTGCTGCAGCCCGAGGCGGTTAAAGTGCGCAATGCGCATGCGCGTACTTCCGAGTCACGGACTCGAAGTTAAAGTACAAAAAAAAAGGTATTTTTTTTTTTTTTTACATTTTTTAAAATCACTTAAACACTTTACTTTTTAGCTGAGGGGGCTGCAGACCGGCAGTCCGATGCCACGAGCCGCCCCTGCTGTTAGCTGAGATATATAAGTATCCTGTTTTTTTTTTCGATTATTTATACAGATTATTGTTTTTAACAATTAATATATAGCACTTTTATTGTCTGCTTTTTAGTCTTCGAGTGTATTTTATTGCTATTAACTAATCTGCACAAGTAACTGATTTGTCTGCAGTTAAAAGCATTCTGTATCTTTACAAATCTTTATCTGTTTGTGCTTTCTCTAGTGCTACCATCTGTAGGCTATTGTTTCTAGCTGAAGCCTCTTTAACTTTGCTAGATTGTGTTAATAGTCCGCTGAGTGGGGGCTGGTTCTTTTGTGTTCTTGTAAAAAAAAAAGTTGTTCTTCTGGTATTTAAGCCCTAACTTTGATAGGGTTTCTGTCTATACACACTGAGCAGAGTGGATAAATTGTTGACCGCAGCTGTTAGCTGAGATATATAAGTACCCTGTTTTTTTTCGATTATTTATACAGATTATTGTTTTTAACAATTAATATATAACACTTTTATTGTCTGCTTTTTAGTCTTTGAGTGTATTTTATTGCTATTAACTAATCTGCACAAGTAACTGATTTGTCTGCAGTTAAAAGCATTCTGTATCTTTACAAATCTTTATCTGTTTGTGCTTTCTCTAGTGCTACTGTCTGTAGGCTATTGTTTCTAGATGAAGCCTCTTTAACTTTGCTATATTGTGTTAATAGTCTGCTGAGTGGGGGATGGTTCTTTTGTGTTCTTGTAAAAAAAAAAAAGTTGTTCTTCTGGTATTTAAGCCCTAACTTTGATAGGGTTTCTGTCTATACACACTGAGCAGAGTGGATAAGTTGTTGACCGCAGCTGTTAGCTGAGATATATAAGTATCCTGTTTTTTTCGATTATTTATACAGATTATTGTTTTTAACAATTAATATATAGCACTTTTATTGTCTGCTTTTTAGTCTTCGAGTGTATTTTATTGCTATTAACTAATCTGCACAAGTAACTGATTTGTCTTCAGTTAAAAGCATTCTGTATCTTTACAAATCTTTATCTGTTTGTGCTTTCTCTAGTGCTGCTGTCTGTAGGCTATTGTCCCCACCCTCCATCCCAGTTGGTGTCTGGCTCTTATACTTGGTGGCTTTGCAGTTGCCCGCCCCTACTGTAAATCTGATTTGTGACACTCCTCCCAGTCTAGTGTCATTAGCTCATTGCCTTAATATTGCTACAACTCAAGTGCTCTAGGTTGCACTGCATCTGAAGTGTTTGTGTGTTTTAGCTGCTTTTCTGTATATATAGACTTCTCTGTTTCTTTAACTAAATAAGCTCTGCAAAATTGTTTTATTGCATTCCTTCCTGTATTTCTGAGATTTTTGCACTTTTAAAGTTTGTTTTTGCTTAGTTTAACTGGTGGGCTACACAATCAAGTTGTTTCCCGCCTTTACTGAACTAGAATAGTCCAGTCTTCAGGTATTGCTGATCTCTGGGCTGTGTCATAGTTCCTGTGTTGCCCATATCCTTATTTGGATAGGAGGAAGCTTCTTTGTTCACCAGTGAGAGTGGAGAGCTCTGAGCAGCCTATCTGTCCCTTGAGGAGTAGTTCCAGCCCAGTGACCTGTAGCTTATTGGCCGTTTTGGGCCATTTCCTATCTCTTTCTAAACCCCTGCTTTAAAGCCAGCTTTAGCACGCTTTTTCGCTTGTTATTTAAAGTTTGTCCTGTTTGTTGCATTTACCTGCTGAGGCTACACACTCAAGTGCGCTAGCCTGTGTTACATATTTATTGTATTTTTCTGCTGTTTGTTGCAAAAAAGAAAAAAAAATTATCCTTGTTTCCCATCTTTCCTGACCTAGAGTAGTCCATATACAGGCTTTGCTGTATTCTGGACTTTTGGAAAGTTCCTGTGTTGCCCATTTCCTTTCTTGGATAAAGGAAGGCTTCTTTGTTCACCAGTGGTAGTGGGGAGCTTGGAGCAGCCTATCTGTCTCTGGAGGAGTGTTCCCAGCACAAGAATCTGGTAGTTCCTGTGTTGCCCATTTCCTTTCTTGGATAAAGGGAGGCTTCTTTGTTCACCAGTGGCAGTGGGGAGCTTGGAGCAGCCTATCTATCCCTGGAAGAGTGTTCCCAGCACAAGAATCTGCTAGTCTATTGGCCGTTTTTGGCCAATTTTTAGCTCTTTCAAGTCCCCCTGTATAAAACCCACTTTGGCGCGGTTTTTGCGCTTGTTACTACTCAGCCAAGCTCCTTGTGGTCCTGCAGAGTGGTGCTAGCAGCAGAGAGGCTAAAAGAGTGACTGCTAACCTGATAAAAGTGTTTGTTTTCCTGCTACTACCTGGGTGACTGTCTGATCTAGCTAAACTGCAAGTATTTCTGCTTCTTGAACTGTTTTAAACTGTTTAAAGTTGTTTTTGCACCTGCACTTTTAAAGTTTGTCCTGTTTGTTGCTTACCTGTTGAGGCTACACACTCAAGTGCGCTAGCCTGTTACATATTTATTGCATTTTTATGCTGTTTGTTGCAAAAAAAAAATATATATATATATCCTTGTTTCCCATCTTTCCTGACCTAGAGTAGTCCAACTACAGGCTTTGCTGTATTCTGGACTTTTGGAAAGTTCCTGTGTTGCCCATTTCCTTTCTTGGATAAAGGAAGGCTTCTTTGTTCACCAGTGGTAGTGGGGAGCTTGGAGTAGCCTATCTGTCTCTGGAGGAGTGTTCCCAGCACAAGAATCTGGTAGTTCCTGTGTTGCCCATTTCCTTTCTTGGACAAAGGGAGGCTTCTTTGTTCACCAGTGGCAGTGGGGAGCTTGGAGCAGCCTATCTATCCCTGGAGGAGTGTTCCCAGCACAAGAATATGGTAGTCTGTTTGTTGCAAAAAAGAAAAAAAAATGTATGCTTGTTTCCCATCTTTCCTGACCTAGAGTAGTCCAAATACAGGCTTTGCTGTATTCTGGACTTTTGGAAAGTTCCTGTATTGCCCATTTCCTTTCTCGGATAAAGGGAGGCTTCTTTGTTCACCCATGGCAGTGGGGAGCTTGGAGCAGCCTATCTATCCCTGGAGGAGTGTTCCCAGCACAAGAATCTGGTAGTCTATTGGCCATTTTGGGCCAATTTTTAGCTCTTTCAAGTCCCCCTGTATAAAACCCACTTTGGCGTGGTTTTTGCACTTGTTACTACTCAGCCAAGCTCCTTGTGGTCCTGCAGAGTGGTGCTAGCAGCAGAGAGGCTAAAAGAGTGACTGCTAACCTGATAAAAGTGTTTGTTTTCCTGCTACTACCTGGGTGACTGTCCGATCTAGCTAAACTGCAAGTATTTCTGCTTCTTGGATTGTTTTAAACTGTTTAAAGTTGTTTTTGCACCTGCACTTTTAAAGTTTGTCCTGTTTGTTGCTTACCTGTTGAGGCTACACACTCAAGTGCGCTAGCCTGTGTTACATATTTATTGCATTTTTATGCTGTTTGTTGCAAAAAAAAAATATATATATATATCCTTGTTTCCCATCTTTCCTGACCTAGAGTAGTCCAAATACAGGCTTTTGCTGTATTCTGGACTTTTGGAAAGTTCCTGTGTTGCCCATTTCCTTTCTCGGATAAAGGGAGGCTTCTTTGTTCACCCGTGGCAGTGGGGAGCTTGGAGCAGCCTATCTATCCCTGGAGGAGTGTTCCCAGCACAAGAATCTGGTAGTCTATTTGCCGTTTTGGGCCAATTTTTAGCTCTTTCAAGTCCCCCTGTATAAAACCCACTATGGCGCGGTTTTTGCATTTGTTACTACTCAGCCAAGCTCCTTGTGGTCCTGCAGAGTGGTGCTAGCAGCAGAGAGGCTAAAAGAGTGACTGCTAACCTGATAAAAGTGTTTGTTTTCCTGCTACTACCTGGGTGACTGTCCGATCTAGCTAAACTGCAAGTATTTCTGCTTCTTGAACTGTTTTAAACTGTTTAAAGTTGTTTTTGCACCTGCACTTTTAAAGTTTGTCCTGTTTGTTGCTTACCTGTTGAGGCTACACACTCAAGTGCGCTAGCCTGTGTTACATATTTATTGCATTTTTATGCTGTTTGTTGCAAAAAAAAAATATATATATCCTTGTTTCCCATCTTTCCTGACCTAGAGTAGTCCAAATACAGGCTTTGCTGTATTCTGGACTTTTGGAAAGTTCCTGTGTTGCCCATTTCCTTTCTTGGATAAAGGGATGCTTCTTTGTTCACCCGTGGCAGTGGGGAGCTTGGAGCAGCCTATCTATCCCTGGTGGAGTGTTCCCAGCACAAATATCTGGTAGTCTATTGGCCGTTTTGGGCCAATTTCTAGCCCTTTCAAGTCCCCCTGTATAAAACCCGCTTTAGTGCGGCTTTGCGTGATTTTGCGCATAGCGCAGCATCGGGCAGCACCGCTTAATTGGGTTTAAACCATTCTCGGCTCCACAAAGTCTGCTCTTCACTTTTTCCCTTAGAACTGATCTAGTTCTCATAATAAACACCCTATTCCCACTCTAAAGCCTGGCACTTGCTCACTAAAGCAATTATATAAGTCAGCACTAAAAAATTAAAAGCACTACACTCTCACAAACTCCCCTTGAGTACTTTGTTCCCCATTGGCCCTTTGTTTCAATTATAAAGGAATTCCCAATACTATTCTAGCATGTCCAAAGGTCAGTTGTCAATCTCCTCTCCGGTCCAGCTGGTGAATCTGGTAATCTTGAGGCAATGTTACAACTGCCTCATGTACACAGACAACCCTCTCCTCCTCCCAACAAATTCCAACACATGTGAGAGATGCAACCATATAGCCAAACTGGAGGCTAAGCTCTCTCAACTGAGTACTGGCGTAACCAGTCAGGAGGAGAAAGAAACCACACTCACTACAATTCCAGTCTCACATAGACCTACCACGACAGCAAACCAAACACATAAACACACAAAAACATACTCGGAGGCTCTAAATAAAAATCTGCCTAAGCAGCAGAGACCTCCAAAGCAGACACCCAAGCAACTGCTACCCCAAAACAAAACACGTGCAACACATAGCTCACAAAGCCAGTGTGCCAAACAGTCACAGCCCTTAAGGCTAAACAACACACCTGATACACTTGTAATAGGTGACTCTATCATCAGGCACACTGACATCCCGCTCACCAGGCTGAACAAGGAGAAGGTCACGGTGAGCTGCCTGTCAGGCGCTAGGATCCGCCACATAACACACGCACTCAGGTCACTCCAAGGCAAGTACAAATATGACTCAGTCATTGTCCATGCTGGTGTGAATGACCTGAGACTTAACTCCCTGGTCTACATGGAAAGAGACATAGAGGAGCTCTCTGAGCATGTAGCCCTGGCCGGTATGACCCTGACCTTGAGTAGCATCTTACCCTCACCAAGAATGATTCCACAATATGAAGACAAGATGATCAATTTCAACAATTGGCTTAAGTATTGGTGTCATTCAAAGGTGATCCAATGCCTGTCTGCCTGGGATGACATGCTCAACAAGCCACGATGCTTCGCTAGGGACGGCTTGCACCTGTCACCCCTGGGCTTTCGGATATTGGCAAAGGCTCTTGCCACCCCCATAGTGCCTTTTTTAGGCAAGGCTCAAAAGACAAACCCACCTCCATAGGTATCACAAGGGATAAGAAACTAAGAGTAATGCTACTCAATGCCAGAAGTCTAAACCTCAAGATGCACGCACTCGAAACTCTCCTTAGCATGGAGAACATCGATATATGTGCAGTAACAGAAACCTGGTTCAAGGCTCGCGAGAGCACCCCAGCACTACCAGGTTATACCTCATACCATGTTTTTCGGCCCCAAAACTTGGACCGAACCACAAAAGGAGGGGGAGTATCAATATTTGTCAAAGATACCCACACCTCCAGGTTGGTGGCACAGCACAAAGCATCAGAGACTATCCATGTGCAACTAACAGTGGGTAAAACTGCCTTCCAGTTTATAGCCTGCTACAGACCACCCTCCCAAACCCAGGAACCCCACTCGGCCTTCCTGAGAACACTGGAAAATATGAACGTCTCTCCAAACACCATTATATTGGGTGACTTCAACTACCCTAACATAGACTGAGAGCATCACTCTAGCTCCAACACCCTAGCCCAAAGGTTCCTAGAATTTATAAACTCAAATGCTATGGAACAACTTGTTGCCACTCCCACAAGAGGGGAAAACATACTGGACCTGATCATCACCAACATGGGGACTCTATGCTCCAGACCAGAAGTGTATCCCTCACTGGTAAGATCAGACCATAAACTAATCTCACTAGATATTCACATCCCGACCCCAGCCCCTGCCCAGAAAACCACAGTGAAAAACTTCTCTAAAGCAAATTTCACACTCCTCAAAACTGAGGTGGAATCCTTCAAAGCCCCCGGGCCTGTGGAAAATACGGCCCAGACCACAGAATCCTTCATAAATGCATTCTATGAACACCTCAGGAATGCATGGATCATGCAATCCCAAATAAAACCAAGACCCAATCCTCCAAAGTTAGGTGTTCTGTCTGGTGGACCCCAGCCATAAACAAACTATACAATAGAAGGAGGAAGCTACTACATGATAGAGCAAAATCCCAAAAAGGGAAGGCATCTCTGATCAGTATTAGCAAAAAACTATGGGCACTCATAAAATCGTCCAAGGCCAGCTTCAAGAGAAAAATTGCACAGGACACTAAGGATAATCACAAGGCTTTCTTTAGTTATGTTAGGAACCTGGGTGGGAATTCCCAGATATGCTCAGAATTAGTCCAAAATGACAAAAAATACACTGAACCCACAGACATTGCCAACATCCTAGCTGACAGGTTCAGCGCAAACTTCTCCCCCCCCTTCCCCACCAAAAGGGCAAATATCTATCCCAGCAGAGTGCTGCCCCCCCACTGACATTTCAGATGCTCAGGTAAGAGCCGCCCTCTCCAAAGCAAAAAATACAGCATCAATGGGACCAGACGGTGTCCCGGGCTGCGTCCTACATGAACTCCAAGAAGAACTAAACCCAAACATAAAACTACTGTTCAATCTCAGCCTTACTACAGGATATGTACCCAAAGAGTGGCGTACAGCAACAGTGGTCCCTCCCCACAAAGGTGGTGCCTCAACGGATCCTGGAAACTATCCCCCCGTAAGCTTGACTAGCTTGGTCTGCAAAGATATGGAAAGGATCATCATGGACCTCATAAATAAAGATATTGGGGACCTACAGACACTGGATCCTACCCAGTTCGGCTTTGTTAAGGGCAGATCCTGCCTCTTAAACCTGGTCAGTTTCTTTGAAACACTCACCAAGGCCATTGACGAGGGGAAGGTGGTCCACACAGCCTACCTGGACCTTGCAAAAGCCTTTGATACAATACCCTACTCGGGCATTATAGATAAGCTCACCAGCTTAAATATAAACCCCTATGTCACTAGATGGGTTGCAAACTGGCTCAAGGACAGAACCCACATGGTTAGAATTGCTGGAGCCATGTCAGACTCCAAACCAGTTACAAGTGGCATCCCACAAGGCTCAGTCCTAGGACCTCTCTTGTTCGGTATATATTTCTCAGAGGTACAAGCTAACACGGAAGGACTGTGGCTGACCAAGTTTGCAGATGACTGCAAACTGGGCGCCATAATAGACTCTCCAGCTGACACAAGCATCCTACAAAAGGGCCTCATAGAAACAGACAACTGTTGCCAAAGCCATGGCCTCAAGCTAAACGCCAAAAAGTGTATAGTCATCCCCTTTGGCAAAAAAAAGTGCCCACAAATTACCACATAGGTGGTAATCCATTAAGTACGGAAGAAGTAATTAGGGACCCAAGTTGATAGCAATCTCTCATTTGACAACCACGTGGCCAAAGTGGTTAGAAAAACATTTTATATAGCCCACCTAATCATGAAGGGATTCACATCTAGATCAGGGGAGGTCATCGTGCCTCTTTACTCATCCCTCATCAGGCCCATAACTGAGTACAATGCCCCTTTTGGGATGTATCTTACCAGACACCTGCAGCAACTGGAAAGACCCCAAATGTACCTCACCAAGAGGATCAAAGGGCTCAAACAGATGCCATATGCTGCCCAGTTAAAGAATCTCCAGCTCTACTCAGTGGCATACCGCCTGCTCAGAGGCAATCTGTGCCTGACGTATAAAGCCATGTCCAACCCGGAATTAATGGACATGCTGCACCTCATAAAATCTAAATCCCATCGAGCTATGTGCTCGAGAGACTTGAACCTCAGCACTGAAATAAATAGGACATGCTGGAGGGACAGATTCATAACCCAGAGGCTCCCTTCACTGTGGAATAAAATCCCAGTCCAGGTTAGGCAGAGCCCCTCATTGACTCTTTTCAAGAGGAATCTTGATGAGTGGATGGGAGATAGTAAGTTTACCCCAGGTATCACTTCTGTGCCATTGTTAGACAGAGGCACAGTATACTAACCTCAAAAAAGGGCATAGCAAAATTCATTTAAAATGGGTGGCAAAAGCCAAACACACTCTGGCTAGGCTTATAAATGCCCTAGGGCAGATAGTCTAGTATGAACCTATGAACCTAATACTGAAGTCTCGAATTTCAGTATCATGAGTTCATAAAGTGGAAGGATTGGAAGATCGAAACCACAGAATCGCGAAATTCAAAATCTCGAATGCAAGAGATTTTGAATTAGCAGTTCTGGTGTTGCGATGTGTTCGTTGATTCAGATAAATGTTTATGTTTAAGGGTGTTGGGTAGGGGCTGTAGTGTGTGTTAGTGTGTGTTGTTAGTGTGATGTGTGTGTGCATGAGAGGAATGTAGTTTGTGTGGTGGTTTTTTGTGTGTGTGTATGTAGTGTGACCCTGGAGTTAGAATATTTAACTAGGGTGGGGTGTGGTGGGTGCAGGGTGGCTTGCCCCCCTGCATATAATAAGGGTAGGTGTGTGTGCTTGTTTAGCTGTGTGCGTGTGTGTTGTAATGGTGTTTGAAAGTGTTGGGATTTTGAATTTCATGGTTTTGCAGTTTCGGCATTTAGGACTTCGTGATTATGTGGTTTTGGGTATTTGGATTTTCTACTTTATAGGCTCAAGATTCTGTAATTTGAGATTTCAGAATTTCGAGTTTATAAACTGAATCCCGTATAACATACAATAAGTGCGATTCTGATATATATATATATATATATATATATATATATATATATATATATATATATATATATATATATATATATATATATATATATATATATATATATATATATATATGTATATATATATATATATATATATATATATATATATATATATATATATATATATATATATATATACTCACACACGGTCACACACAAAGTAACCTTCCTTAACCCCAAAGGCCTCCTAGGCAAAATACACAAACTCCCTCAGCAACCCTGAATGCAGTATTTTAAAACATCCACAATCACATACAGCCACATCTCATGGAGCCTCTATTTCTAAGCCTATAAGTAAAGCCATCACAGAATGCAACATTCTAGTTATTGGAGACTCTATTGTGAGACACACTGCTGTCCCTTTCACCAGGCTGAATAAGGAGAAAATCAGTGTCAGTTGCTTATCAGGGGCTAGGATCCACCACATTAACCATGCACTCAGGTCATTGGACCACAAGTCCCAGTTTGACTCAGTCATGGTCCATGTGGGTGTAAATGACCTGAGAAGTACATCTCTAAACTATATGAAGAGAGACATCGTGGAGCTCTCGGATTATGTTAACCAGGCAAGTATGAGCCTAGCACAGAGCAACATTTTACCTTCTTCATGGATGATGCCACAATATGAACAAAAGATGACTGACTTTAATAATTGGCTTAGTTTCTGGTGTCTTTCTAAAGGGGCACAATACTTGTCAGCGTGGAAGGAACTACTACACAGACAGGGACTAAAGGTGGAGGGGTCTCGATTTCCATCAAAAACAAATGTACTTCAAGGCTAGTCAAACAGGACAATTCACTTGAGTTTCTCCACAATCAAATCAACATAGGAAAAATCCAATACCATTTCCTTGCAAGCTAAAGCTCACTCTCTGCGACCCAGGAAACCTATACCATGTACTTAAACTTATTGGAAGCACTCACCATCAAACTCAATACCATATTTATGGACAACTATAATTACCCCATTATTAACTGTGAATCATATATGACACCATATGTACAGGTACAGAGATTCCTGAATTTTGTAAACACAAACTCCCTGGACCAGATTGTCAATACACCATCCAGGGATGCAACCATACTGGATCTGGTCTTCACTAATATGGAAAAATGCTGCACACCCCCTAGTGTAATGCCTTCTCTGGCAATGTCAGCCACAAGAAGGTCTCCTTTGAAGTAATAATAAAACCTGAAATTCCAGCTAAACCTGGAATATTCAGGAAATACTCTAAGACTAACTTCCTACTATTACGTGATAAGTTTGGCATATTTTTAAATCCCCATATACCATGAGAATACTGCCACCTATGTAGCTGTAAAAGCTAGGAAGAATACAAAACTAACTAAAAAAAAAACAAGCCAGCCTGTTAGAATCATATCATCGTCAATAGGCTGTATAACAGAAGGAAGAAAATCATGGCAAAAATTAGGAGTTGCAGCACCCAGCAGGATAAATGCACACTCATCTAACTAAACAGACATCTCAGAGGACAAATCTACCAAAGCCAAATCTGAGATAAATTTGGTCACCTCCCAGGCCAAGGATAACAACAAAGCATTCTTTAGGAATGTCCACAACCTCAAAAGGCAATACACAATTGCTTGCAGAGCTCATTGTAAATGGAGCCACCTGTACTGGGCCAGAAGATGTAGCAAACCGACTATCTGACAAATTCAGCTCCAACATTACCTCACTCTCCCCCATCAATCTTCCCTTAGGAAATACAATCAAATATAATCCACCCACACACACACACACACACACACACACACACACACACACACACACACACACACACACACACACACACACACACACACTACCAGTAGGGAAAATTTCTTTAATACACTTTCAGACAACAAACACTGTCACAGGAGGCCTTCTAAATAGTACGAATCATGATCTATCCGGTCCTCTGGAATTGCTGTTTTACTGTAGCCTCTAAACAGGCTTGATGCGCCATGAGTAGAGAACAGCAACAGTCATCCTTCGGCACAAAGGTAGGCCATCTACAGATACTGGTAACTACAGACCCATATGCCTCACTAGTTGTACATGTAAAACCATGTGAAGATTTGTCATGGAAATGATCAGTAATGACATAGTAAACCTCCAGACACTGGACCCACCCGAGTCTGGTTTCATCATGGGAAGGGCATGCCTACTCAACCTTATAGACTTCTTTGAGAAGGTCACCAAAGCAATGGATGAGAGAAACATGGTTCACATTGTGCACCTTGACCTGCACAAGCCATTTAGCATAAATTCAATTTGCTGTTTTACTGTAGCCTCTAAACAGGCTTCATGCGTCATGAGTAGAGAACAGCAACAGTCATCCTTCTGCACAAAGGTAGGCCATCTACAGATACTGGTAACTACAGATCCATATGCCTCACTAGTTGTACATGTAAAACCATGCAAAGAATTGTCATGGAAATGATCAGTAATGACACAGTAAACCTCCAGACACTGGACCCACCCGAGTCTGGTTTCATCATGGGAAGGGCATGCCTACTCAACCTTGTAGACTTCTTTGAGAAGGCCACCAAAGCAATGGATGAGAGAAACATGGTTCACATTGTGCACCTTGACCTGCACAAGCCATTTAGCATAAATTCACACTCAGGCATTATTGACAAACTTAATAAGTTAGGTACAAACCCTTATATCACCCTGTGGATAGCAGGCTGGCTAACAGACAAGACTCAGGAAGTTAGAACTGGGGAGTCCACCACTACAAAGAGGCTAGTCACAAATGGTGTCCCTCATGGATTGGACCTGAGATGACTCCTTTTGAGTGCTGATTTCTCTGAAGTCAAGCACAATATCAGTGCCCTTGGGCTGACTAAATTTGCAGATGATTGCAAATTAGGAGCTATCACTGCAATTGGCCACTGACACAAATGTTCTCCAGGAAGGCCTGACACATACAAACAACTGGTGCTAGAGCCATGGACTAAAACTAAACACCAAAAAATGCATAATAGTTCCCTTTGGGGTAGTCATTTACCCCAAGTAACTGTCATATTGGCAATACACCCCTAAGACTTGACCCAGTACTCAGGGACTTCTTAGGGGAGACTTATGCCTAGCCTATAGAGCAACCCAGGACCCAAACCTAATGAACTTACTGCATATCCATAAATCAAATAGGTCTAGGGCTACCTGTTCCAGGGACTTAAAAATGTCCTGCAACTTAAATAGGACATGCTGGAGGGACAGATTCATCTCCCAGTGACTGCCACGTCTTTGGAACAGGCTACGAATTCATGTGAAACAGAGCATCTCTATGACTCTGTTGAAGAGGAACCTGGATAAGTGGATGGGGCACCATAAATTCTTAGCAGGGATAGCACCCACAACCCTCCTGGACATGGGCAGTCATCACTAAATGAAATCTTGGGTATTGACTAGTACCTCTACTGTATTACACTGGGTTGAAATGGCTAGGTTAAAAATAACCTCTGGGTCAGTAGCCTACTAATCTGTTATGATCTCCTATGATTACGCAGACCAAGGGCACAAACACACTGGATCTTGTCCTCACTAATATGGGAGACTGCTGGAAATCACTTAGTGTAATGTCCTCTGTGGAAAGGTCAGACCACAAAAGGGTCTCCTTTGAAGTAAAAATAAAACCCAGAACCCCAACTAATCCTAGAATGTTCAGCCACTGCTCTAAGGCTCACAGGCCCATACATGCTATTACCTGATAATGTGACAACATTTCAAGCCCCCAGAAACCCTGAGAACTCTGCTGCCTCTGGACAGCTGTTCACAGAAACTTTATACAAGTATGCTAATAGCTGCATAGAGGAAGCTGTACCCACCGGGAATAAGTACAGAAGTAACTAAAAAAAAGCCACTGTGGTGGAATCAACTTCAGGATGCTCTATAACAAAAGAAAGAAAATCATGGCAAAAATTAAGAGATGTACCACCCAGCAGGATAAAATCACTCTCAAATTAAACAAACTACTCAGTGTAAAAATAATGTCTACCAAAGCCAAATTTGAGGTAAATGTGGCCTCCCAGACCTAGGGCAACCACAAGACATACTGTAGCTATATCTGTAACCTGAAAGACAAAACATAAATGTGTGCAGAGCTCATTGTTAATGCAGCCACATATACTGAGCCAGAAGATATAAAAAAAAAATATTAGCAGACAAATTCAGCTCTAATTTTGGTCCTCTCTCCTTCTCAATCTCATTCTAAAAAATATCAAATATAACCGCCTGCTATCACTATGAACAGGTCTTCAATGTCTGCTGTAAGGCCAAGGACACTGCATTGATGGACCCAGACCTGAAACATGATCTGTCAGGCCCTCCATATTGCTATTTAAATTGTAGCCACCAAACAGGCTTTGTGCCTAATGAATGGTGAACAGCAGTAGTCATCCCTCTGTCCAAAGGTGGGCAATCTACAGGCCCTGGAGACTACAGCCCCATAATCTCACTAGTGTCATATGCTAATCCATGGAAAGAATTATCATGGAAATGATCAATAATGACACAGGAAACCTACAGACACTAGACCTAACACAGACGGGTTTCGTCAAATGCAGCTCTTGCTTACTCAACCTGGTGGACTTCTTTGAGAAGGTCACCAAAACAATGGATGAGGGCAAAATGTTTCACACTGCCTACCTTTACCTGGCCAAGGTATTTGACACAATACCCCACTCAAGCATTGGTTGACCAACTCAAGAGGTTAGGTATAAACCACACTGCCCCATAAACTACTGATGGACAGATGCAGCTACTAAATGTTTTATCCCTAGGCATGGCCGCACTCAAATTACCTATGGTATGAGCCCAGTCATTCTCATTAGGGGTAATATGTAATTATCAACCATGGGACATGCAAGGCCAGTCTATAACCAAATGAGATAGAGTATTTCAAACACACAAAAATGGAAATTAGCTAGATAAAATGGTCTGCAGGAGCAGGTAGCCTAGTACTTAGCTTACCTACGAACTTATAATCTTACATTTCAGATGGACATACAAAAATGCATAAAAAAAAATCACCAAAAACTTGCAAAGTTTAGAGATCCAAAAACTCTCTCACCAACACAACTACAGCTACACTCTCCACTAATTAACACCTCCCCTCACTAGTTTATGGAACACCCATTCCAACTAACTTCCAGTCAGCATAAAAAGCAAAATTTGAGCAATGCTATAATGTTTGTGTCTTTCGGCTTTTCCCGATTAGGGGTCGCCACAGCGAAACTCCGGTCTGCTAATGATTGGCAGTAGAGTTTTACGTGCTGGCTTGCCGGACCTAACACACAACCTTCAACGAAGGAACACCCATTCACGCATGTCGCCACACAGAAGATGCTCTAACTGAGAATCGAATGGGCAACGTCTAACTGTGAGGCGACAACGCTACTGCAGCACCACCAAGGTAGCTAAATTATCATCAAATCCCCCTTTCAAAATCCAGTACTGTATAGTACTGAAAGCCTAAATTGGTTAGAACTAAACCCATCAAATAACATATACAGAGCTTCTTCACACCTACAACATTAGCCAGCAACCACCAGCTTCTCCAATACTAAATACCATTCTACACAACTATGTATGTACTCCATCACTATGATTCTGTGAGGAAAACCATTTCTGTCTACAGCCCTATCAAATCTGCAGGCCATGATCTATATTTATACCAAGTTGGTAAGACTTGGGACTCCTTCTCTATATCCATCAGATCAATACCCTCCCTACAGTCCTTCAAAACCATTCAGAAGTACTTCTTAGCAAAAATCTGTCTCAGTTTTTGCCCAGTCTCAGGATAATGATATTCTGAATATGAACAACTTTCTAAAAGGGTCTATATTATATTCTCAAATGCTGATAATGTCGACTCTGACATTGTTGACACGAGAATATTGAACGCTCAGAATCTCGAGTGTGTAAATGGAAATCTCCATAAGGGGAGATTTCCATTTACTGCAATGTAGTGCGGTCTCGGAGTAGGTATATTTAAGTAGTTGGGTTGGGGGGCACAGCATCCCACCTTCTTAAACCCGTTAGGGTGCATTTTTCTTTTTTGTTTTTGTACACGCTCCAGATTCTGAGCGTTCGATATTCTCATGTCAACAATGTCAGATTCGACATTGTCGGCATTTGAGAATATAATATAGACCCTCCTAATCATACCTTACACTTCCCGACTTGCCCTTTTCACTCACTTCCTAACTTTATCTAGATAAAAATGGACAACTACCCAGTTAGACTTTCCCGGTAGTCAAACGCTAGTAAACAAATATCATGATTGACCTTGTCCTTACAAATGTTTCCCCTGCCTACACCCCACTAATATATTGTATTATAATATAATATAATATAATATAATATAATATAATACAATATACAACTTGTGATTGCAACAGCTACCCAACCGAAAACCAAGGAAAAAATTACACCCAGATAATGAAATTTGTATAAATATCTGGCCACCCACACTACAAGAAAAATCACCAGACCGAAAAAATACGAAAGCAATATTACTGGTCATTAATTACTTCATACTGCTCAACTCTCCCTGATTTTGCCTCATGTTATTACCGTTCTCATTATAACATGTTTTGCTTTTCCGGTAAATCACTGAAGATTACAGTATGTAATGTCAAACATTTCAGTTTCACACTTAGTCTTTAGGAAATCAATGTTTAAAATCTGGTTGTTCTCCTACTAACGTGAGTTAGGGTAATATTTAAAAGTTCTACCTGATTTTGACTTGTAAAGACTCTGGTGGTCATTAGTCTAGTATAAACCTATGGATATACTAGCTATGCACCAAACATGGCACAACAATACACTGAATGTATCATTCATACTTATTTCTTCCTATAACATATATTCCAAATTCAAGATTTGACATAAATAATGAAAGAAAATTTAAATAACCTCATACATAAAAACGTACAACTAACCTGTAGCATCCTTCAGTATGCTTTTAAGCATGTACCAGAATGTTTGACTGGAGCCATCCATGTTCTTGTGTGAAGTGCACCACTGTTTCCTTTGAGTCAGCAGGAAAACCTACCCAGTATCTGAGCAATAAAACATGGTCATAATCACTTTCACATACAGCACCAGGAGGTAAAGTGCCAACTCTGGTTTCACAACCCCTCAACAAAACTAATTATGAGCTTATTGTCACTATCCACAAAAGGAAAACACTATAAATATTGTATAAAAATACATAACTAATAAGCCACACTAACACCTTCAAAAATGACTGCATCTTCTTAGTATGGCTAAAATCCTGCAAAGCAAAGCAAAAAGAACATGGTAAACCATATCATTGCTGGAGCTTTCCTGTGTCCTGAAAGAGTGCTCTTCAAACTATCTAGAGATATACAGAGCTGAGTATATTTTTCTGGCACTTCAGAGTTGTGTACTGGTAATTGTTGTTTTACTAATTTTATATCTTTGCTCGCTGACTTCAGAGTTGTGCACTGTTATTTTTGCTTCACTGTATAGTTTTTCAGATCTCTGCTGAAGGTATTGGTTTTCCCATACCCCCCCCTCCCTATTCCTGTGTTGTTGTTTAAATTTGGAGGTTTTTGCAGTTGCCCGCCCCCACTGTAGATTTGATCTGGGACACTCCCCCCAGTCCCATCTCTTTACCTCATTCTACCTAATAGACTCCTTCTGCATTGTTTTTAGTCATTTTTAATTTAATTGCATTTTTTAAACTGTTTGGTCTAACATTGCTACATACTCAAGTGTGCTAGCTTGCACTGCATTTGAATTGTTTTGACTGCTGTTTTAGCTACTTTTCTGTATATACAAAAAAAAATAAATAAATACCTTTCCTGTAACTAGTGTATTCCAGATTCAGATTTGCTGTATCCAGGACTGTATGTAAGCTTCTGAGCCCCCCCAAACTTTCTGTATTGGAGGGAAGCCTTCTAGCTTATCAGTGGAAGTGGTAAGCACTAGGTAACCTATCTACCACATAAGGAGTGGTTCTGGCCCAGCAATTGTAGTTATTGGCCATTTGGGCAGTTTTTCCATCTCTCTCAACTTTCGATTTAAAAGCCCCATTTGCACTTGTTTCCTCCCTTTCCTGTAACTAGTTTAGTCCAGATACAGATTCTTACTTTTAGCACTTGAATTTGCTTATTCGCGATCAGCACTTGTTCAGAACTTGTATGCACTAAATAACCTACTAATTACTACAGCACTCAACCTTCCTCATTACCTAGAGGCAAACAGTTTTGGTACTTACCTTCCTCACTTGCTTAGAGAAAAACAGCTCTTGTACTCACTTTCCTCACTTATCTAGAGGAAAATAGTTTTTTTATTCAGGCATGTCCAAGGGTCAGCTCCCAGTGTTCTCTCCTGTCTATCTGATGAATCTGGGCATCTTGGGGCAATGTAGAAATTGCCTCATGTACACAGACAACCCTCTCCTCCTACCACCCAACACTACAACCAGTGAGAGATGCACTTATCTAGCCAAACTGGAGGCAAAACTCTCCAATCAAGACTAAACTTGATAGTCAAGAGGAGAAGGTAAACACTTGCACCACACCACACTCATCACATAGTCTCACTAAATCTACACCACCAAAATCCACACATAGAAACACAAAAAAAATTGTGGAGGCTCTCAATAATAATCTGCTCAAGCAACAGAGACCTCCAAAGCAGAAATGCAAGCAACCTCCACCCCCCAACATAACCCAAATGACACATAGCCCACAGACTCAGTGTGCCACCCAACCACAGTCAATAAGGCCCAACACACTAGTCATAGGCGACTCTAAAGTCAGGCACACTGATGTCCCACTCACCAGGCTAAATAAGGAGAAGGTTACTGTCAGCTGCCTGTCGGGTGCCAGGATCCGCCACATAACCCACGCACTCAGGTCACACCACAACAAGTACAAATATGACTCTGTCATTGTCCATGTTGGTGTGAACGACCTGAGATGTACCTTCCTGGACTACATGAAAAGAGACATGGAAGAGCTCTCTGATCTTGTAGCCCAGGCAGGTATGACCCTAGCCCTAAGTAGCATTCTACCATCACCCAGAATGATGTCACAGTACAAGGACAAAATGAGTGACTTCAACAATTGGCTAAGCTTCTGGTGCCATTCTAAAGGGATCCAGTATCTGTCTGCCTGGGATGACATGGTCAACAGACCACGATGCTTTGCAAGAGATGGCCTGCACCTGTCACCCCTGGGATTCTAGATACTTGCTAAGGTTCTTGCCACCCCTATAGTGCCTTTTTTAGGCAAGGTTCAAATGACAAATTCACCACTGTAACAGGAACAGGCAAGCAAAAACTGAGGGTGATGCTACTCAATGCTAGAAGTCTAAATCTCAAAATGCACTCACTCGAGGCACTCCTTAAAATGGAGAACATCAATATCTGTGCAGTGACTGAGACCTGGTTCAAGGCTCCAGAGAGCACCCCTGCACTACCAGGCTATAACTCATACCACACTTTTCAGCCATGTAACCTGGACCGGAACACCAAAGGTGGAGGTGTGTCCATATTCATTAAGGATATCCACACCTCCAGGCTAGTTGCTCAGCATAATGCAGCCGAGGTTATCCAAGTGCAACTAACTCTGGGCAAAACTGCAGTCCAAATTGTAGCTTGCTACAGATCACCCACCATGCCCCAGGATTCCCACTCCTCTTTTCTTGATGTACTGGAAAATATTAGGGTTCAACCAAACACCCTAACAATGGACGATTTCAACTACCCCGCCATTAACTGGGAAAACTACTCATGTACCAACTCCTTCGCTCAAAGCTTTGGGACAACAATATCCTAGATCTAGTCATTACCAATATGAGTGACCAGTGTTCCACACCTGAAGTCAATGCCTCATTGGTCCGATCTGACCATAAGCTAATTACCCTAGATATCCACATCCTGCCTCCAGCCCCCATTAAGGAAACCATGGTAAAAAAATTCTCCAAAGCCAACTTCATGCTTCTTAAGACAGAAGTGGTGAACTTCATGACACCCATGCAGATGGACAATACAGTTACGACTACTGTTCATGCTATCCCAAACAGAACAAAGACACTATCCTCCAAAAAAAGGAAGCCAATCTGGTGGTCCCCTGCCATAAACAAACTGTACAACAGAAGGAAGAAACTCTTGCAAAAGAGAGTAAAATCCCACGAGTGGAGGAGCTCCCTGGTCAGCCTTAGTAAGAAGCTGCGATCCCTGATAAAATCCTCCAAAGCTAGTTACAAGAACAAAATCGCCACTGATTCTAAAGACAACCACAAAGCATTCTATAGCTATGTCAAGAATCTCAATGTCAACACTCAAATCTGCTCTGAGTTACAGCACAATGGCACTAAACATACAGACCCAACTGATATTGCCAACATCCTGGCAGATAGGTTCAGTGCTAACTTTACCCCCCTCTCACCCCCTAAAGAGCCCATCTCTATACCAGAAGAATGCAAAGTTCCTGTAATCACAGCTGCACAGGTAAAAACCACACTCTCCAAAGCCAAGAACACAGCATCCATGGGCCCATCAACATCCCAGGCTGCGTTCTACATGAACTACGGAATGAACTGGCACCCCACCTAAGTACCATGTTCAATCGCAGCCTCACCTCAGGCTTTGTGCCTGCTGAATGGTGCACAGCGACGGTTATCCCACTCCACAAGGGGGGAGCTACCATGGACCCCGGGAACTACCTCCCCATTAGCCTGATGAGCCTGGTCTTCAAGGCCATGGAAAGTATCATCATGGAACTTATAAACAAAGACATTGGTAATCTCCAAACTCTGGATCCCACCCAGATCAGGTTTGAAAAAGGCAGATCATGTCTCCTAAACCTGATAGACTTCTTTGAAGCAGTCACCAAAGCTGTAGACAAAGGTAAGGTGGCTCACACAGCCTATCTAGATCTTGCCAAGGCTTTCGACACCATCCCCCACTCTGGAATTATAGATAAACTCACTAAACTAGGTATAAATCCCTATGTCACAAGATGGGTTGCCAACTGGCTCACTCACGGAACCCACACTGTGAAAGTAGCAGACTCCAAATCCAACTTCAGACCAGTGACAAATGGAGTACCACAGGGTTCAGTCCTGGGTCCTCTCCTGTTTGGTATCTACTTCTCTGAAGTACAGGCTAACACAGAAGGTCTTTGGCTAACGAAGTTCGCAGATGACTGCAAACTATGAGCCATAATGAAAACTCCTAACGATGTGGACATCCTACAAAAGGGCCTCACTGAGACAGATGCCTGGTGTCAAAGCCATGGCCTCAAGCTCAATGCCAAAAAGTGCGCTGTCATCCCCTTTAGTAAAAACTCTGTACCCATGAACTACAACATATGTGGTAGTATACTTAACACCGAAAGTGTGATAAGAGACCTTGGGACACAGGTGGACAGTAGTCTCTCCTTTGATAATCACATCGCCACAGTAGTCAGGAAATCCTTCTACGTGGCACACCTCATCACAAAAGGTTTCTCATCCAGAAAAAAAGAGGTCATTGTTCCCCTCTACTCATCACTCATTAGATCCATTATAGAGTACAACACCCCTTTTGGTATGTACCTCACAAGACATCTACAACAACTGGAAAGGCTGCAGAAATACCTCACAAAGAGGATTACTGGCCTCAAACAGATGCCCTACACAGACCATCTCAAAAAACTCCAGCTTTACTCCATCGCATATCGCCTACTCAGAGGTGATCTCTGCCTAACATACAAAGCTATGTCAAACCCAGAGCTGTTGGACATGCTTCACTTAAAGAAATCCCAATCCCTCCGAGCTACATGCTCTAGGGACCTAAACCTTGTCACCACAATAAACAGAACATGCCAGAGGGATAGATTCCTGTCCCAGAGACTTCCCATACACTGAAATAAACTACCTATCTATATCAAACAAAGCTCCTCATTAGCACTCTTCAAGAAAAATCTTGATGATTGGATGGGAAATAGGAAATTCACCCCGGGGATCACCTCTGTGGCTTTGCTCGACAGTGGCACAGGAAAATCATTTTCTTGGGTGGCAAAAGCCAGGGTACCTTTTTGGCTGGTCTTGTATGGGCCCTAGGGCCAATAGCCTAGTACCTACCTATGAACCTATGAACATGCACAGTCTCTTATGCATTCATACACACATACACACACACACACACACATAATTTTGCTTTCATGCAAGCACCGTTCATTCTCTCATGCACTGTTCACTCTCCCTCATACACACAAGCACAGTCTCTTCTGCATTCAGACACACACATTCTGCTTTCATGCAGTCTTCATTAAAGCTAAGTACCCCGTTGGGGAAACTTTTTTCTTGCTCCACTCACCAAGAACTGTATGCTTGCATTTCTTCTGTTGTAGTAATTTAGTTTAGATCAGAGACAGTGTTCTTTACTCATATGGGAAAATTGTTAGATCAGCTTGAGTTTTTCTAAATGTTGGATTTCTATCCTACACTATTTCATTCTCTCATGCACCATTCACTCTACCTCATACACACACACAGTCTCTTCTGCATTCACACACATACATTCTGCATTCATGCATGCACCGTTCATTCTCTCATGCACCGTTCACTATACCTCATACGCACACGACAGTCTCTTTTGCATTCACGCATATACATTCTGTTTTCATGCACGCACAGTTTATTCTCTCATGCACCGTTCACTATCCCTCATACACACATGCACAGTCTCTTCTGCATTCACACACACACACACACACACACACACACACACACACACACACACACACACACACAAATTCTGCTTTCATGCATGCATTCACACACACAAACACACACACACACACACACACACACACACACACACACACACACACACACACACACACACACACAGAAAAATGAACACACTCACACAAACACTTTTCTGAACAGGTCCGAGGCCCAGTGGTTCGGGATCGTTGGCGTACCATAAATCTCTCAGCTGTCCTGATTTTGGTATTATGTACAGATTTTTGCTTCATAATTTGGTCTGTTTCACATAAAATGGGTGCCATTCATATAACTAGTGCTCTACCCAGCATACGTTACTCAAAGTATTTGAAGTCTGAAATTTGTGTCATTATGTAATGCCCTCAGTACTTGGATCATCCCAGTAATTTGTCAGAAAAACAAATGTTAGGAGGAATGCAAAAATAATATGGTCCAAAACATCAGAACATTCTGCAAAAATGTTTACCGTTGAGAGATATGATGTGTGCAGGCAGTTAGGGATTGAGTGCAATTGTGTTGCATCAAAAACACATCCAAAAATATAGAGTTTACTAGCAAATTCTACATTTTAGAAAATTATTTGAAGATATTGCCTAAAGCAGAAAAAGTATGGAACACCGCGTGAAGCAGGGAACCCAAGCATTGAGTATCTTATTCCACGATGAAGTAAAACAGGGCTGGAATACAGGTCTGCAAGCAATTTTACAGAAACTCAATATCGGGGGTGGGATTGTTAGAATGTCATGAGTGATGTCATAAAAAGGGAGGTGATTACCTAAGTGAATGACAGGATCTCGGCTTCGGTCTGAGGCAGAAATGCTGCTTTAGAAATGATCTAGTGTCCCTTTAAAACTGCAGTATAATAGCTTTGTAAACTGAGAAACAATCTTGCTGATTGCATCTTTGAAGATGACAGTGATGGGTTATATGGATTTATACTCTAATTCTTTCAGCAGCATTTGTGCTAGAATGCTTGACAACATCTTAACATGGAATATTACTTTTAATATCCCAGACTAAGATGTGGTTTTATTTATTCCAAGAAATGATTATATTCTGTGCCACATTTTATTTTGCAAAATATGCAGATTCTGTGATAATGTTCCAAAGCAATATTGGTTACATTTATAAGAGTGTTTTCTTCTAAACAGCAAACTCATCCTTTCCAGGCTTTACTTTAAGAAAGTATGGATGCAGAATAAACTTGAATTTCTTAGATTTCCTAGGAGTCGTGTCATTTTTGGATTATATAAATATTGATGTGATGCTCTTTTCAATGTGTACCACAGTTATGCATAACATAGGTATATCTATATTTATCTCTGTCTATATTTAACATTTGTCGACCGGGAATGTCCGACTAGGTTCCACAGAGCCTGTTTTCAGCGGAGGCCCGGGGAGAAATGCTCCAGTCTTATCTGTATCTCCATATCTATTTATTTGTCTATATAAATTGAGTACAGAGAAAGAGGAATATGAGAAAAAAGGATAACATTTGTTTCGCATTATGAAAAAAATAGACACTGTTGTTTGTGCTAGCATATCTGGCTGCGTTATTGTACATAATTTTAGATTAATCTGTGTATTATATGCCAGCATGATTAGCTATGATATTGCAAATAAGTTTATAATCTGTTTGTACAGAGTGCTTTGGAGACTTGAACAGTGTCCTTTTACATTTTTAACTATACATGTTTATGAAGACAGAAGAGTATTACTGTCAGAAGCTGAAAGACAGGAAGGAACCTTTAGAAAACAGATGGTTGATTTTCAAAATATGAAATGAAAATTAGAACTGGAACAGTTAACAGTTAGGCTAGTCTACAAAAGATCCTGCTATTGTCAGTTGCCAGAAGTTAGTTGTCAGTTACAGCAGTGACAGTTAAGATGTACAGTGCTGTGCAGTGGATACCCAAAAAGGACTCACCAAGAACTGTCTGCTTGCATTTACTCTGTTGTAGTAATTTAGTTTAGATCAGAGTCAGTGTTCTTTACTCATATAGGAAAATTGTTGGATCAGCTTGAGTTTTTCTAAATGTTGGATTTCTATCCTACACTATTGATTTCATTTTCTTGGTGATTAAGCTCTGTTTGTTTATTGGAAATTACTGTTTTATATTTTTATCATTTTGGTCATTATTAAATACTTTTATTAACTTATATTGTGGCTAGACAATCAGTGTTTTTCTTTAGCGATTTGAGAATGCTTATACTTGCTTTGATCGTTCCTAGGGCCACTCCAAAAGCCTGGCTACTTAGGTCATTTGCTAGTATTTGTTTTATATTTAATTTTCATAACTGGACACCCCTTTGGAAGGATATGAAACATATGAAACACTCTGATTGGTGGCAGCATTACTGTATTATTTTTGGGGAAGGGACACAGCTGGAAATCTGTGTCAGGCTTTCCCAGAATTGTTTGGATACTGTATGTGAGATTTAATTTATTTAAGTGTGAGTGTATCAGAGGTCTTAAACTGGGACACTTTGCTCTGAAGTGTGTAGTAAGGAGTTACATTAGGGGTGTACAGAAGTATACAGTCCGGTCCCAGGCTATTGACTGTGCTCCCATTGTGGTCTTATGAGAAAACTGTGAAATATTTCTCCTGTTTAACTGACAACCTGACACTGGAGTCAGTAGTGAGCAGTGAAGCTCCTTAGATGTTCATCATGTTTCACTGTTGCAGTCATTACTCTTGGGTTATCCTGCTGGCAGGCTACACGCAGTCGGCCAGAATTCCAAAGTCTGGGTCCGGCGTCGGCTGCTGTCGCCTCTTCCCCGACGTCAGTGCACCAGGTGTATAAAAGATGCAGCCGATGCCATTTTCTTCAGTCTTTCTTGCCGCGTGGTGCCCGAAGCAAAAGCAGTTCGCAAGTGCTGGTCGACCGACTCCTGAGATTTTCAGAGACGAATTTCAGATCCGAAGTCTTCATTAAAGCTAAGTGCCCCATTGGGGAAACTTTTTTCTTGCTCCAGACCGATGTCAGAAAAAGTTAACAATTGTATTTCTTGTGGGAAGCCTCATAAGGATTATCATTCTTACTGTATTCCTTGCCTAGGCCCTGATCATAATGTTGCTAGCTGTCGGTTTTGTGCTAGATTCAACAAGTGCACTATTAAGCGTCGGTTTGATTTTGCTTATCATTACTTTGGCCAAAAATTCAATTACATAATGCCATCAAAACAGCTGATGACCGGAGTTTCTAAAAAAATGCAAGGAAAAAGAGAAGGACAGGCATCCGAGATCCAAAACCAACGACGAGGCTTCAGCTAAGCCAGTCACCAGTTCGCCGGTTCTCAGTGAGGTGCTTTCACAGCCCCTGACACCCGCTACCTCAGAGCCACAGGCCGCTGACGACACCCATGTGGAGCCAGCTAGGCCTCTGGATACTCAAGGTATTGGACACTCGGAAATCATTCCCTCAGATGGGTCTGGAGCTGCTGAGCAGGCATCGACTTCTGAGGGTGTTTTCAGACTTACACAGCTATATGTAAAGCCTACTTCAGCTTCAAAAGCAAAGACTACAGCAGCTTTAAAGACAAAGAAACAAGTACAGCATTCTCCAAGACAGACTTCCATGCCTAAAAAACAGATGCTCAAAATGGCCGAAGACCTTATTACCTTGATCAGGGGTTCCCATCCCCCTCCTGACAAGAGGCTTAGGCAAGAGACAGACTATGACTCTTCAGATCAGGTTTCCATTTCCTCTGATTCCTCTTCTGTACAGGAATATTCTCTTCCTCCCTATGAGGATTCTGATGCTGAAGAATCCATTCTTTCAGCCTCTCCTCCTGAGGATTATTCTTTTGGGGAAACCCTGCATACCATGAGGGAACATTTCCACTCGGAGAGCCAAGATTACTCAGAATCAAAGAAAAGACTTAGAGATTTTCTTTTACTTCCTCAGCACAGGCCTCTTGCTATTCCCCCTGTGCTAGACATTTTAGATGATGTATTTTCAGAGTCCGGTCTTTCTCCAGACTCCTTACCTCCAGCTCCTGTTAAACCAGACAGATACTAAAGGGTTCCAGATTCACATAAATTTCTTTATAAAAACCCTGCTGCTGACCCAGAAACTATTTCTCAGGGTCCCAAGGGGGTTAAGGCCACTACTGCAAAAAAAATGTCCCTTCTGACAGGGATTTAAGGGCACTAGACAGATGGAGAAAAAAGGTTTACACTTCTGCAACTTTGGCTGTGAGGGCTTTAAATTGTCAAATTCATATGATTAAATATCAGCAATACTTAATGTCATTGTTAAAACAGAAAATGTTGACTAATTCTGATTGTACAGAAAATAAGGAAATACAGGATTTATTGCATGCAACTGAACAAGTGGGAATGCATGCATTGCAATGTGGTTTTGATTCTCTGAAGGCCTCCTGCAGGGCCGCAGTTACAGGTTTTGTCATTAGGAGGCATGCTTGGCTAAAGGAACAAAATCTGCCTGATCATGTTAAAGCAAAATTATTAGATGCTCCATTACAGCATGATACTTTATTTGGTGTTAAAGCAGAGGAGGTTTTGAAGAAAATGGAGGACAAAGCGAAATCTATGCAAACAGTAAAGGATTTCTTACAGGATCAGCCACCAAAATTTAGCAGGAATTGGCCTACGAAGAATTGGTCCTTTCCAATGTCGGACAGGCCACAAAGAGGCAGATATAGACATCCCAGAGGCAGATCCCAGCCCCAGGGCTCATACAGGTCTAAACAGTGGGGCTCCTCTACCTCCAAAAGTGGAGAAGACAAAGCACAGCCTTACAGGAAACAGTCCCAATGACTTGCCTCTGCCAGCACCAAGCACTTATCTTCTTGCGGCCCCCTTAGGGGGAAAACTAGCTCTTTTTTCTCAAAATTGGCACATGATCACCCAAGACAAATGGGTATTGAATATAGTGTCCCAGAGCTACAGGTTCCACTTTCACACCCTGCCAAAGGCAAAAGGTATGCCAAACCTGCCATACAATCAATGGGCAGAGGCACAAAAACAAGTTTCATCCCTTATGCAAATGAGGGCCATTCAGCAAGTACCACAACAAGAGCAGGGGCAAGGATTTTGCTCAAGACTTTTCTTGGTTCCCAGAAAGGACAAAGCCTGGAGACCAATACTGGACCTGTCTTTTCTAAACACATTTCTGGATGTTCCAAAATTCAAAATGTTAACTCTGCAGCAGCTTCTGCCCATGCTGGGCAAGAAAGCTTGGCTTGTAACTTTGGACCTAAAAGAGGCATACCTGCATATACCAATCAGACGATCTTGCAGAGGATACCTCAGATTCATAGCTGGCTCAATGAACTGCTAATTCTCTGCACTGCCCTTTGGCTTATCTACTGCACCCAGGGTCTTCACAAAATGCGTGGCACCAGTAATTGCATTTTGCAGACACAGAGGAATTCAAATGTATCCTTACTTGGACGACTGCCTTATACAAGCAGAGAACAAAGAGACTCTACTAAAGCATCTGGCGTTCGTAAAAAGATTATTAATTTACCTAGGGTACACAGTAAACGAAAAGAAATCAAAACTAGTACCCTCTCAAGAGATAATATTCCTGGGTGCAAGCTTAAATAAAACTGCCCAGATGGCTTATCTCATGCCAGATAAACAAAGGCAACTAACTTCTTACTTCAAAATGTTGGCAACAAAGATCCAGTTATCTGCAAGAAAAATTCTGCAGGCTTTGGGCTTCATGGCATCCTGCATTCTGCTAATTCCATATGCCAGACTGCATATGAGGAAACTTCAATGGTACCTAAAAAGTGTCTGGAATCAACATTGTCAAAGCCTAGAAGCATTAATTACCCTCATTCCTTGCCTGCAACAGGAGTTTCGATGGTGGGCACATGCCTGTCACCTCAACAAGGGACAGCCATTCACTCTACCCACAGTCAGGCAGTCAATAACAACAGATGCATCAGATTATGCCTAGGGAGCACACATGGCAGGAAAATGTATTCAGGGCACATGTTCCACCAACCAAATGCATCTACATATCAATCAGAAAGAGATGCTAGCTGTTCAGAATGCCCTGACAGCTTTCAAGGATCTTCTCCATCCAGGACAACTACTGATAAGGATGGACAATACTACAGTCATGTGGTACATAAACAAGCAGGGAGGCACACATTCCTACCCCCCTCTGCAGACAAGCCATGACTTTGTGGGACACAGCATTGACTTATCAAGTACACCTGCAAGCACAATTCGTGCCAGGAAAGAACAATTCTCTGGCAGACGAACTAAGCAAAAACCTTACGGATCCCCACAAGTGGAAACTGGATCCACAAGTCTTCAGCATGATAACAAAGGAATGGGTATGCCCAGAAATAGATCTATTTGCCTCCCCTCACAACTGCCAATTACAGAAATTCTGCACAAAGACTTATCACAAGCAAGCATGGAAAGTGGATGCTCTGTCATTCAGCTAGAAAAGTCGAACAGTATATGCCTTTCCTCCTCTGCCTCTCCTCCCCAAGGTACTCCTTAAGGTCAGACAAGAGAAGCCAAGAATGATTCTGATTGCCCCAGACTGGCCACGCCAGCACTGGTACCCATCCTAAAAAGCTTGTCTCAAGGCCCAGCCTGGACATTGCCTCTAATTCCACACTTACTGACCCAGCAAAACAATCAGATCCTGCACAGCCAACTCAGGACCCTAAATCTGGCAGCATGGTAGATAATGTAACCATTCAAAGCACACCTCTCTCTAAAGCAGTGATGGATGTTATTTTGGAGGTGAGGAGGCCCAGTACCAGAAAATCTTATGCAGAAAAATGGAAAAGATTCTGTGCTTGGAACCAGGCACAAGGAATTGACGCATCTGTACCAAATATTCCTCAGATTTTGCAATACCTAACTGAGATGCTGGACAAAGGCCTATCCTTTTCATCAATTAAAATTCATGCCTCTGCCATTTCAGCTCATTACAATACAGAACCTCCTATTTTTTCCCATCCATTGCTAAGGCAGCACCTCAGAGGAGCCAAAAACATAAGACCTCCAAGGACAGCCCCAGTACCTGCATGGGACCTCAATTATGTCTTGGAAAAACTCACACTGCTGCCTTTTGAGCCAGCCAATACAGCTGATATACAGTCTTTATCTTGTAAAACAGCTCTGCTCCTAGCAATAACCTCTGCAAGATGAGTTTCAGAGTTACAGGCGCTCATGGCTGTGGAACCTTTCATCATTTTCCATCCAGACAGGGTTTCTCTAAGGACAAACCCAACATTTATGCCTAAGGTAGTGTCCACTGTGGCCCTTAACCAAACCATTCATTTGCCTACCTTTTATCCAAACCCACAGAATAAGGGTGAGAGACTTCTGCATTCCTTGGACATACACAGACAACTACGCTTCTACTTGGACAGAACTAAAGCTTTCAGAAAAACTGAGCAACTTCTAGTGGCATATGCTGCAGGATCTCAAGGAAAGCCTATCTCAGAACAGACTCTTTCAAAATGGATAGGCCACTGCATTCGTTTCTGCTACTCACAACATGGCAAATCTGTGCCCAAGGGCATTAGGCCTCATTCTACCAGGGCAGCAACCACTTCAGCAGCCTTTCTCAGAGGAGTACCAACCAAAGACATTTTAGAGGCTGCAACTTGGAGTTCAGTGCACACTTTTCCAAAGCACTACCATTTACCTCTCTACTCTAAATCCAGAGCAGGCTTCACCACTGCAGTTCTGCAAAGCCTTATAGCCTCTCCTAATCCTATTTAGGCCCAGCCACCCAACCTTAGCTTTGGGATTCAACCCAAGAGTAATGACTGCAACAGTGAAACACGATGAACATACTACAGTTGTGTACCTACCATAAATGTAGATGTTTGAGTGCATTCACTGTTGCAGTCCAGGTTACCCACCCACCATTCCCCTTTTCTTTGCTGGGACTTACCTATACTTCTCTATCTTATACAACCTATGTGGTGTATTTGCCTGTAGATGAAGGAAATGTTTATTTTACTGCATGCATAATTATTGGCATAATATTTTTAGCCTACCATTTTTGGGGCACCTGACATCTGGGGCAAGAAAAACTGAAGAAAATGGCGTTGGCTGTATCTTTTATACCCCTGGCGCACTGATGTCAGGAAAGAGGTGACAGCAGTCGACGCCGGACCCAGACTTTGGAATTCTGGCTGACTGTGTGTAGCCTGCCAGCAGGATAACCCAAGAGTAATGACTGCAACAGTGAATACACTCGGACATCTACATTTATGGTAGGTTCATAACTGTACTTTACTGACCCAGGATAGTGGGAGACATCACATTATTTGGTGGCAGTTCAGTGGGATATTATCTGGATCTGGATGTCACAGATTATAGTAAAGAGTTTGTTGTGCAAGGCAACAAGTTTTATACTCATTGGATATAAACATGTTCAGAAATAAATGAAATGAAATGAAATTCAGCATCAGTTCAAATGGGAGGACAGTAAAATGGAATTAGCTAAAATAGTCTTAACAAAGAAAGGACTCCTTTCTGTTTAAAACCAATTATTTTTATTGTGAACAGAACCCTTGCACTTAATTCCATGGAGGGAGGCTGTAACCTTGCACTATGCACAGATTTGCAACTAACATTGATGTTGATGGATCTGAGGAAATGGGAAATACTTTATTGTAAAGTAGTCTTCATTCACAAATACTAACTTAAGAGCATTTCATGTCATCATTGCCAATATTCTGGCTAATTCTGATTGTTTTTATTAATTTCTGAGCATGCATTATTCTAGCTATCCTATGAAATATGTCATGATGCGAAGTCTTTCCTAGGTTACAAAGACTTTATCAAGAGTAGCAATGACATTAGAGAAACCACTTTCTGCTACACTGATGATGGCATTTCGTTTTCAGTCCTCTAAGCAAAATTAATATTTAGCCCTAGGTGGTGACAATCTGAAATGTCAAAACCCACTAGAGTGAGTTCTGAAACACACAGACTTCTTCTTTTGGCTTTTCCTGGTTAGGGTCACCACAGCGGATCATCTGTCTGCTCATAATTGGCAGTGAAGTTTTACAGTGTCGAGTTGCCAGCCCGGTGCCCAACCTTCCACAGAAGGCACATGCACACATTCACACCTAGGGCCAATTTAGAGTGTCCAATCCACCTACTTCATGTCTTTGGGATGTGTGAGGAAACTGGAGCACCCAGAGGAAACCCACGCAACCACAGGCAGGACATGCAGAGTCCACACAGAAGGCACCCCGGCCGAGAATCGAACCGGAAAACCTCTTGCTGTGAGGCGGCAATGCTAATCGCTGCAGACTAAATTGCCAAAAAAGGACTTACATACACTAAGTCTGAGATAGCTATTTCCCAAAATATTCCCTTTTCTCTGTGGTGTGCTGATCTCTGAGTTAGTATATAAAACGTTGGGGAGGGTGTGAAGGGCTTTTTGCCTGAGATTCATTCTTCTCCTGCAGTTTCGGTCCTTTTTTTTTCTCATGTGTCAGCACTCAGCATTTCTAATGCCAACATTTCAATAGAGAGTATCAATCATGCTTTTTCTGGGAAGGAAGATATTTATTGATATTAGAAGCTGTGGGCTCAAAGTTCTAAATAAAGTGTTCATGTTCCATTACAGAACATTTTATTTTAGCATATAACAGACTATTTTTTGTGAGGTATGTGTACTATGCAAAATCATTTTTGGGGTGATAAAACCAGTATCAGCACAGCAAACACAGAAAGCTATGCATTTTAATTATTTTTTGTTAGAGGAATTTCCAAAATTTGTGTTGAGCTTTGACATGATATGGATTTTGCCCAACAGGCCAATAGTGCACTTTTTGAAAATTATCCCATGGATTCTGAAGGCATGATGACATTTCTGTGTTACCAAGCAGTATGTAATGATGACTGAATGAAATAATGAAGCTGTTGTCTATCATGATTTACTGCAAATGAATATAATTAATTGGTTCACTTCAAAACTGTTTGCCTAGGGCTCACATATAATAAATAAGCAAGGAAACTGTTTTTTTATTTCACATAAAATAACACAATCATGCAGTGTGCATATGGTAATGAATGGGCTTTTTACCAGAACCTCATACAAGTCAGGTCAGCTCATAATATTTTTAACAGTGAACTGCAACAGCAAGTCAGTGTTTCAACACTGAAATAAGTAAGCAACAAAATAAGACTGTTTCTGAAATTGTATACATAGAAACTCTGAAAATAATATTTTTCTCAGATCACACTACTGTTTCTAGAAAAAACATGTTAATAGATTAGCAACAGACTTTTCATGCAGAATATGATTTACTGTTCAGAGCCTCACATTACTAAGCAGCGAAGCTGAAAGCACACATTAGATGAGAAAAAATAGGATTGACATATGGAAATATATTTCCTCTCACCAATAAACCTGTATAATGCAGCATTCTGAAAGCATGGAAGGACTGCTGTCTTAATTTGTATATTCCATGTATCTCACAAGAGTTATTAGTTTGTATTTTTCAGTTGCCTTATGCATTCTAATGTTCTCTAACTATCCTCCCCATCATTTCAGGCTTCCTCCCTTACCACCTAGTCATCCCATTCATTCCTCTATTACAAGCAAAAGCTAGGTCTACTCATTCCTTGCCCAAGGTTATAATTTGTACAGCTCTTTTTTTTCTCTAAAGGGGAGCCTTATCATCTGATGGTTTTTACTCCTGGTAGGAGAGCCAAGCATTTTGGCCTAACTATCCCTGACTTTGAAAAGTCCTTAACACCTAACTACCTTCCCTTTAGCAGCTTGAGGCCTCCACAGGTCCTGCTTATTTAAGACACAAGCATGAAGCCACATATGCCCTCCCCCTGTTGTGGTGAAATAGCGTCATACAGATATGAGCATATGCTTACACTTCTGTAATTTCCTAGTTTAGTAGCAATCCAGACTGCCTTCTTCCCCTCAGAAGGTTGTGAGCCTGTGTCAGCTACTCTCTCCCATCCTCCCTCCACTGAAAATGGACATATATCCAACTAGACTAGCTCGGTCAACAAATGTAAAATAAAATAAATAAATAAAGTCATAATGGAAGCCATTTCTAACCACTACTGCTTCAGCCTAGTGCCCCCAGTGTAAGACAACTTTCGGCATGAGAAAATGCTTGTTAAATATTAAAGCAGTATAATCAAGTATATGTGTACCACTTGTGTATCACAACAAAATCAGCTCAATTTTGCATTTGTATAGTTAGGCAGTTTTTGTAATTGACTTCACTTCTTCATAATAGTGGCATTTAATGTACATATGTTGGTTCTGAAACTAAAAAAGATGTATTTCAATATATAGGTTTTCCTATTATTCACCGATCGCTGTTTTTACTGACCTTACTAAATATGTTTTTAATTTTTTTTCAGATACTGATCATTAAAACTGGTAATGCCACCTGACAGAGTTGCAATGAAACAGTTGCTGAAACAGCTTCAATGGAATGTAGGAAACACCATTAGAATCTGTACCTGATATGTGGACCATTCCCCACATCCTTATTGTGTTTATGTTACAGGTGGAAGTATCAGCTCAGATGAAGACAGCACGGGAAGCTATACATGCAATTGATTTGATCAAACGTTCTCTGGTAAGTTTTGTATATTACTTTCAGACTTTTTTGGAAGAGCTGAGGAAAAGAAACTGCAGCAATTTAAGTATTCTTTCTTCATGTTGTGAACTAACAGATATAACTATATGCATTGTACGCTGAGAAAAGTAGCTGTTGATGTGATTTTTTTTTTTTTGAGGGCAGCTATGAAGCTAGCAATACAAAGGCATTCCCTATGCTAGTTTATGACAAAATTTTCCCTGGGGATATATAGAAGACTCTGGGTTATAAGGATTGGATATGTCAGTGTAGAGGTGGAAGGAGATGGGGAAAAGAGCATCCTGTTGTGAAAGCACTACAGAAGACTGACTTGTAATATCCAGAATGACAAATTTCATTAACAATAAATAAAGAATGAAGCTGCATTTTTAACAATATGAGACCTATTCCATGATACACCCCTGAAGTCCTCATCTACATTTCTCAGCAAATGGGATTTTATTTTTCTGATGTGTTTTAATATTCCAAAATAAGGCATTTCTATACTCTTGGTTGAAGACTGAATGTGTCCATCCTTCTGTAATACTTCTCGCATCACAGCTATCATGGAACAGGGAAAACCTGAGTAGGAGGGACAACATGAATAGATTTGAAGGTACAAATTCAAAGCAGCTGGCAGCAGGCTGGATATCTGCAGCATAATGGGAATCCTCTCAGTGGCAACCTTGTTTAACAAAATGTAAAAGAAATGCCACTACTTCAACTCTACAATGGCATACACTGGCATGAATTCCTTTTGATGGACCTGCGAATGAAACATTTACTGTCACTGTGTGAAAAACTAGTAAGAAACATTCAACAAGCAGTGAAAGGAATCATATCCATATAATAATGGTCCCTTTGCATCCCTTTCTAGAGTGATTCCTGACAGCATCACTAATAGAGGTACTGCTCCTGAGGTTAGATAGTTTTCACCAAAAAACACCAGATTTTTTTCTATACATAGGAAGGAGCTATTTCATGTTAATCACATTCTGCTTGTTAGGCCAAATAAATAGGAAGCTAACAAGTTCACTGAAAACCTGGCTTTCACAAGGAAGGACACACTCTCCTTACTAGCAACCATAATATTAGCAATGCATTCCTATAACATAACACCTAATATTTACTAATTATTTTCCATACAATAAGCTGACTTTAGTCCTTCTAGAGCTAAAACAAGGGACTGGCTAGCCTCACTTGGTGGTGTAGAGAGATAAAGCCTTGACTATTGTTCAAGTGAACTGGGTTTAGTTAGTATCATACCTCTGCACTACCTTACATTTAGCAGAGGGGTGTGGTTTTGGCATAAGGATTAAGGTGTTTACTTTACAGACACAAGATACAGGGTTTGTTTCTCACATGAAGTAATTAGCTAGGTTTAAAATAGCTCACAAGGGCAGCGAGCCTACTACTAATATACAAATCTATTACAAATTAATGGACTAGTAGCAGACAGCACTTAAACGCCAGCTCAACAGTAGTAGGAGCAGTGATGTAAATTAATTGGAGTGCTGTAATGAGCTGATTCACCTCATTGATGTAGCTGAACTCAACTTTTAGCTAACAGCTGACTTTGTTGCTGTTATGTTTGCTACCAGTCTGCCAGACTATCTGTTTTGATGAGTGGATCAAGAAAGCAGAAAACAAGTTTTGAAATGGCACCCTGATAATAATAATAGTAATAAAAAAATTGCCGACTGCTGAAGAAAAAAATAAAGATGCTGCTGAAAAACAAACAAATGACTGGTTTGGAGAAGACAGAAGAAGCTAAAATTGCAGACTAAGTACTATGCCATGTTTTTCCACTGTAACTACAGTTCAGATGTGACAATACTGTTATAGGAGTTAAAATTATACATGGATTAATGAAAATACTGGCTACGCTATTATATGTGAGCATGACCATCCTCAACACAGAAACACAGCTTCACCTTATCACTAGCAGCCATAGCTGCTCCACCTTCTTAATGCAAAATCAGAGATAAAGGCAAGAGATGAGGGGCAAAGTCCAAAAATCAGGAACAGATTTTAAATATTGCTCTTAGTTTTACATGCTGAAAAACTTTTGCATTGGCCTGTATTTTCTGACGGATATGAAGTGTGAAACTCAAATGTCAGTGTTAAGTGACTATAATCTTCAATTATTGGACAGAAAAGTACTAATTTCATGAGAACAAAACAAAAAATATGAGTCAAAATTGGGGCATTTTTTGAAATCAAAGATAGATGAAAGCTGCTTAAGAAACCAGACAGTAGGGTGCATGGTGTTAGACTGCATTGCAACATAAGAGCAGTAATAGTGGAATTGAGCATATTATTAATGGCGACATAGTGCATCATGCTCCAGGCCATCACTTTAGACATAAGTGCCAGGTGTCGTAGTTGTCAGATGACAGAGCCTCCTACATTTCTTTTTACAGATGGCATAAAGCAGAGGATATTTTCAAAGACCTACAGCTGAAGTGATAGCCATGTTAATGAATATCTCAAAGAAAAATATGCAAGCTCATCTAATGGCATCAACTGAATTGTGTTAGCATATCATCCATTTTTAAGTTACTGGACTGTTCCAGGTTTGACAAAGCTAATTATAGGGCTCCTTTTACCTGACAACTGAAAGGTGATAAGACATGAATAATTACAGTGAGAAGGAGTGTGATGCAAATTGGCAGTAGGAAACATCGTTTTGGGAACACTTGTAATCTCCCTCCTTGTGAAAACTAAGTAATATTAGCAGAATTAAAGGTTATATAAAACAAATGGGGATCACATAGAGTTCTGTAATGACAGTGGCATGGAGACAACTGTTTATACATATAGTTAATACCGGTGCAACAAATAAAATTACTTACGGTGGGCAACTGCTTTATTTCAGAAACATGAAGGGTAGTTTGTAAAAGAGATTGATGCAACAGATAGTGTTGCCACCTTGCAGCAAGAGGTTTTCTGGTTTGATTCTTGTCCAGGGTGCCTTCAGTATGGAGTCTGCATGTCCACACTGTGTTTGTGTTGATTTACTCCAAGTGCTTTGGGTTCCTCCCACATTGCAAAGGTATGCAGTAGGTGGACTGGATACTCTAAATTGGCTATAGGTATGAATGAGTGGTACAGAAGAACAGCTGCTGCAGAGCTAGCCACCCAGAGGTGTAAATCTTGGGTCTAGATGACTGTCACTGTTGAAGTGACACCTCGACCCCATGTGCAAATATGTGAAAAAGAGGTTGTGGATGGATCGATGGTCTCTTGTAAATGAAAACACAAAATGTTAAGGCATGTTTTACCGTATTATGCCGTAAGGATACACATGGCAAAAGGATATACCTCTTCCATTATGACTTGGTAATTAAAACTTATTTGAGTAGTATGACACCGATAAAAAGTCAGGGTTTACTGCAGACAGTTTTATGTGTCAAACATTGTACCTTACTGGGGGTTCTCTTTGAACAAATAGCATGTGATTGCTAAAATGGCAGCTGTACACTCTCCCTCTCTCTCTCTCTCTCTCTCTCTCTCTCTCTCTCTCTCTCTCTCTCTCCCTCTCTCTCTCTCCCTCTCTCTCTCTCTCTCTCTCTCTCTCTCCCCTCTCTCTCTCTCTCTCTCTCTCTCTCTCTCTCTCTCTCTCTCTCTCTCTCTCTCTCTCCCTCTCTCTCTCTCTCCCTCTCTCTCTCTCTCTCTCTCTCTCTCTCTCTCCCTCTCTCTCTCTCTCTCTCTCTCTCTCTCTCTCTCTCTCTGTCTCGCTCTCTCTCTCTCTCTCTCTCTCTCTCTCTCTCTCCTTCTTCTTTTCTTTCCCCGGTGTCCTCATGTTTAAAATACTTCATTCTGTGTTTAAGGGGAAGTGTATGATGCTAGAACAGAATTAAGATTATAGGGTGATTTTATTGTTTTGCCCCAACTACCATTTTAGGAGGGTGCTCCAGGAGCTCAGATATCTCAATGGTGTTAATGATTGCAGTGGTAGTCACCACTTAGCTGTTGTATACTGTATGGGATTGTGCATGTGTGACTTTGTCATGGTGCAGTAAGGATGCATTTCTAGTGAACCAATGTGGTTGTTCATCTAATAGCACAACAACAATCCTAAATGTACAGGTCATGCCATGCCCCCAAGAGGACAACTTTATGCATTATGCATTATGCATTATGCCTTCCCAAACTCCATGGTGTAAGAATTTTTGTATAAGCAATATTTCAATATAACTTAGACCCCTGCTATGATTTTTACTGGTCCACTGCTATGAATTTGAAAACCGAGAGACTGAAAGATATGCAGTTGATGGTACAGGCTAGGATGAAGGGTGTGCCCTTCCTGTGGGGAATGGTGGGGCTTCAGTGGTCCAAGAAGCCTGCAAACTGACCTGATCTCTACCAGAGGGTGGTGATGGAGTAGCAAGAGTGGGATTATTGCAGGGATAAAATGAGTGTGACCATCTAAACCTGTGATGGTCACCCTTGTCAGCAGTGTGCAAGGGAGTATGATGTAAATTTGGATGGCAATGGTTAAGTCTTTCATACTAAGTGAAAGACCATTCATAAAAAGAATGATCTCATAGTTAGGATGCTGGTGAAAACAGCAAACACTCCAATGTCTGCCTGGATGATGGCATCTCAAGATGGTTACTGCCCTAGGATTTCTGAGAGAATATTCCCTATCCTTAGGGAATAAAAGTGCTTGACATTGAGCCCAATTGGAGGTGACGATGATTGTCATGGAAGAAGAAGAAGAAGGGCTTAAAAAATAAATAAATACAAATAAGGTACTGGACATTCAGGTGAGTCTAGAGTTTCTCCCATTCAGCTTTGTTACCCTAATTCTTATTTACAACCTTGCAAAATGGTATGGCATCATAGGAAAGGAGTAGGAGGGGTGGGATACTTTAACTTGTCACAGACAGAATGTGAGAAGTCACCTGCTGCTGTCAGTTTCCCAAGTCTCTCCCCCACTAGAGGAAGCTCCACTTATACCTACTGCAGGCTTCTGCAGGCAGGTAGGCAGAGCTGGTAAAAGCTATAGTTTTCGGGAACACAGATCCCTTCATTAGTGTATAAAAACAATGTCAAAACTTCCATTTAAATACTAAAACAAGCACAAACACATGGTATAAGCCCCCCATTTATAATACTGACATAATTAAAAACAATCAACACATCAAAAAGCAATTAATACAGAGTTAAAGTGCACTTAGTAGCAGCTTACTTAAGAGACATTTGCTTTAACCTCAAAACTGGTTTTAATGTAACCATTGTGTTTAAACCAGGAGAAGAATCAGAGTTCAAACACAAGATCCATTCATATTCCATCAGTTCTAACTTGTTATTATGGTCACCTCCTCTTATATTTTTTACCAAAGTTTGCATCACTCTGAACCTATATGTATAAACGTGGGTGCTGTTATTTTAAGCAAAAATTATTATTTTGAGTTGATGTATGACTTACTTTCTGATAATACTGTGTTTCATAAAACTGATTTTGACACTCTTAAACGTTTGATTTTTAGAGTGAGTAGTTGTTTATGACTTGCAATTGATGGGTAATATTACGCAGAATTATATAACTATTTTGTTATATCTTGCCCCTTAACTCCTGTACTTTATGGACTCCCCAAAGTGCATAAAAACCTGACACATCCACCAAAGAAACCCACAGTCTCTGGAAAGGGATGGGTCACAGAACCCATCTCATTGTTTTTGGAAAGTACCCTGAAACCATTATTGGGAGATGTAAGAAGTTTTATGCATGATAACTGCGAACTTTTTGCAGAAACTTTATGTGTGGCACTCTTTGAATCAAACTACAGACTTTATCTTTGTTACCTTAGATATCAGTTCTCTTTTTACTGTTATCCCTCATGATTATGGAATAGAGACAGTACGTGAGAGTATGGTTATGTATGGGAGACATACCCAAGACAGATAGAAACTATCTGCATGCTGCTAGACATCGTCCTTACAACTAATATTTTCTTGTTTGATAAGCAACCTTTCCATCAGATCTCAGGGGTAGCCATGGGGACATCTGTAGTCAACACCTATGCAAATCTAGCCCTGAGTAGATGGGAATCTGAATTTATCTTTAGTAATGATTTATGGTATTATAACAAGATTGCATTCTTTAAGAGGTTTGTGGACGATGTATTTTAATGTGGGATGGCAATGAACAGGAATTGCTTAAGCTGTGTCTTACATAGACATCATGACAAACATTTTGAAATTTAAGATGAACTTCTCTAAGGACAATATACAGTTTTTAGATGTTTCCCTGATTAAGAATGGGAATAGGATTGACACGGCAATCTACAAAAAAGATGTGCAGGCGAATAGGTACCTACATCAGAAGAGTATGCACCCAGGGCGTATATTTAGGGGAATTGCAAAAAGTCAACTTTTGAGAGTTAGTAGGAATAGTACTGACATAGACAGATGACTTTGTCAAATGAGTGAGATGCCTGATTTTAAAATAAGGGGCTATGATAAGCATCTTTTGGAAAACATAAAATGAGACGTTTTAGGTGAAAAAGACAACAGTGCTAAACCTTACTTCTCAAATTCAATAGATGGGAATAACATAGCCAGTAGTAAGCAAAACTTAGAGCTTAGGTATGTTATGAGCTATAGTAGAGCTTCACATGCTGTAATGGATATCTTTGCCAAGAACTGGGTTATACTACACGTAATGCTAGAGACAGATAAGTATATCAGCAATGGACCCAAATTTGCTTTTAGTAATTGTAGGAATTTAAAACAACGTCTCTGCTATAAGGCTATGAAGTTAATTATTCCCCATGTAAATTTTAATAAGAAAGGAACTGTTCCATGTCTAAATTGTTCTAGCTGTAAGTTTATAAGTCAGGAGAGTGAGTTTATTCACCCAGTAACTAAAAAGAAATATTTGTTCAAATCCACTGCTACATGCAACAAAACCTTCATAGTGTATCTAGTGACTTGTTCTTCTTGTCCCTCCTTCTATATAGGAAATTGAGCTAGGATGTTAAGGAACCGTATTATTGAGCATCATTCAGATATTAGAAGGAAAGTATTAACTAATCCCCTTGCTAAGCATGTTTAAAATATTGGTCTAGAGCATACATATAGGTTCAGAGTGATGTAAACTTTGGTAAAATATATAAGAGGACGTGACCATAATGACAACTTAGAACTGATGGAATATGAATAGATCTTAGGTTTGAACTCTGATTCTTCTCCTGGTTTAAACACAATGGTTACATTAAGACCAGTTTTGAGGTTAAAGCAAATGTCTCTTAAGTAAGCTGCTACTAAGTGCACTTTAACTCTATATTATTTTTTTTTTTTTGATGTGTAGATTGTTTTTAATTATGTCTGTATTCTAATTGGGGGCTAATATCATGTTGTCTTGCTTGTTTTAGTATTTAAATGAAAGTTTTGACATTGATTTTTATACAACTGGTGAAGGGATCTGTGTCATATTATAAAGTAGTTGGTGCTTGTTATAGATCTGCAACTTGTAGAGAAGATATTTTATTTAAGCAGTTATCTGTGGGTAGTCTTGCCTTCTAAATATACTGAGGTGGTACGACAGCTAAGAAAAGTGTTTCATATTAAAGTTATGTCACCTTTGATGCAAGTTAGTGCAAACATGTAATAAGGGTGTTGGAGCAAAGCACCTATGTTGGGAATAGTGAAGGGAAATGCCTCTGTAAAATAATAGTTCACTTTCATTTTGTGTGTTTTAATGCTGTCAGTGTTATGTGTTTGTCATGATTTGCATGTTTCAGTATGCATAGTAACTCTTATGTGCTCAGTGTCATCCAGACATTTCCATACTTGAAATTTCATTAGTATTTCCAAAACAACACATAGACACCTGGTAAGCTATCTAAGTGATACTGCGCTACTAAAAATGTAGACATGTTACTCTCATAATATATTGTCATTATGTGCTGGGAATTGGCAAAGTGATATTGAAAAAAGTACTGAACCATTCTTGTATGATGGCTTAGGAAGTTAAAATAATTCAATATATGGACAAAATAAATAGGTACATGATGGGCAAGTATGTATGGGGGACTGAACCAGAGGCTAAAAAATCATGAAAAGGAAACTTCAAGTTGCATATAACTATTCTAATGAGTCAGTTATTATCAGCAATTCTTGCATACATTTTTCAACTGGGGATTTATTAAACTCTGTGTAGGCTTCATGCAGAGCCTACACAGAGTTTAAGTGTTAGCGTGACGGTGCTTGGCGAGTGTCAACCCACAATGCATATTAATGAGGCGCAGGGTGCCTCAGCTAGGTTTTGCAGCTTGCAACAGTGTTGCTAGCTGCAAGACTTTGTAAGTGAATGTGGATAGCAATTCCATGTAAAGAACAGCACCTACAATGTGCAGATTTGTACAGAATGCCACATTAATCACCATGACTTTACAAATAGCTACCATTCTGTTAGTGCAACACATCTGCACAGAAGCCAACTTAATGAGAGGACAAATAACCAGTAATAAGGACATATTTGACATAGATGTCATATAGGAATGTGTTAGAATGTAACACTCTGTACCACTTTGAGTGAGAATGACATGCCAATGATTTGCCAAGAAAAAAAAATGTTATGAGGAAAAGATCACAGATATGAGACAAAAACTGCACATTCTGCAGAGATCAGGACAGTTGAGGGGTATGCACTCAAATGTATGCATTACTCAGCCACATCAGTCCAGAGATTAGCCCAGTGATATGGCAGAAAGCCACCTATTTGATAAGGAAAACATCTGGACATTCTGGGACTATCTGGACAGTTGAGAGGTATGAATGTGAGGTATATGGTCCAAACCCAGTACAGGACAGTGTACCTACAGTGCAGAATATGCTGATATCCCATTCCTGGCATACTATGCTGAAGCTGAGTTAATGCTCTGTAACAGGACATGGACTGCCATGTAAAATGATCACTCAGAGGAAGTGTATGTACTGAATAGGGACACAAAGACGAATTGTAGGAATGAACGTAGAGAAAGAATATAGGTGAAACTCCCACATGTACAGCATAGGAGGGCATGTCAATGGAAGATAGTTGTAGCAGCTACACCAAGCACATATCTATATGGTACAGTACAGACTGTACAGTGAAAATGTGTTTGTGACTGTCACACAAGGTGACATAACAATGGAGAGGATGTGTGTGTGAAATAATCAACCTTGCAGAGGATGCAGAGGACATCTATCAGAGATCTGACATACAATTCGACTAGGGTGCACAGTGGGAAGCTGTGCAAACTGTTATACCTGAATATGAGTGTACTCTCAGTAGGGTTCTCCAGCAAGGTCACCACAGGTAAAGGTTCATAGCAAACATTACAAGAACCAGCCACGATCATGGACAATATCAGAATAATACCACCACTAATCCCATGCCTGTGACATAACATATGTTTTGGGGAGTGATAACATAAGCCTGCCCAAACACACTTGACAACTATTATGATGCATCCACACTCTATGAGGATAACTATGTACACTGTTCTTGTACTATAATACCTGCAGGAGGTGTTAGGAGGGACACTGCTATACCTGTATGTGACAGTATGACCAATACAGGCTAGTCACCTTGTGTGCATGGTATATATCTATGGCACAATCCATACTGTCATGAATAATATACATGCCATTAATGTTGTCAAACACCTATGTATGCAGTATATGCAAAAGCTGAACAGGTAGCACACATGCATCTGGTGTAACAACTCTCTAATGCCAAGAACACTGCATCAATGGGAACAGACAATATCCCAGGATACCTTTTAAATAGCATGAAACATGACCTATCAGGTCCTGTGGAATTGCTATTTAACTGTAGCCTTCAAACAGGCTTTGTGCCTCATGAATGGAGAACAGCAACAGTCATCCCTCTGCACAAAGGTGGGCTATCTACAGACCTTGGAAACTACAGAATCATAAATCTCACTTGTCTTATATGTAAATCCATGGAAAGAATTGTCATGGAAATGATCAATAGTCAGATAGCAAACCTCCAGACACTGGACTCAACCCAGTTTGGTTTCATCAAGCACAGATCATGCCTACCCAACCTTGTGGACCTCTTTGTGAAGGTCATCAAAACAATGGATGACAGCAAAATGGTTCACACTGCCAAGGCATTTGACACAATACCCTACTCATGCATTGTCGACAAAATCAAGAAGTTAGGTACACACCCATATGTCACCAGATGGATAGCCAACTGTCTCACAATCAGGACCCAGGAAGTCAGAACTGGGGTGTCCACCTCTCCAAAGAGGCCAGTCACAAGTAGAGTCCCTCAGTGATCAGTCCTTGGACCCTTCCTTTTTGGCATTTAGTTCTCTGAAGTCAAGACCAATGTCAATGGCTTCTAGCTGACTAAATTACAGATGATTGCAAGTTAGTAGATGTCCTTCTTATAACCACATGGCCACAGATGACAGTCTTGATTAAATATCTCAGTGTGGATTTTTCCTCAAATTCCTTGACCTGTTCAAGTTCCACAAGATGATGATACTGTTGTCATCATGCATGCCCTCAATGACCTCTTTGAGGGCCTCTATCAGGTGTAATGGACCTGATGTAGCAGTAACAGCTCACACATGTCTGTTGCACATGCCTGGAATATTACTACTGTACATGTAAAAGATGTCCATAATGACATATAGGCCTACCTCACAGTCAAAGAGAGTCAGGATGTCCCTATACATGTATGTATCAAGTGCTGTCTCCCCAACTTAGGTGGATGCATATTGCTGTACACCCTTATATGGGAACATAGGCTGTGTGGAGGGTGTGTTGATCTGTGTATTCAACTGTATCAGGAAGGTGTATGCGCTGGTCACACCATAGGTGATTGGTGATGTTGTCAAAGCACATGGCTTCCATGTGATAGGCCTGGATGAAGGTAAGACAGTGCATACTGCCTATTGTGATCTGGCCTAGGGTTTTCACACAATCACATGCAGGTATCATTCAAGAAACCCCCAAGCTGGGATTAAACTCTACACCAGTTGATGGGTAAACAGTTGTCTCACTTACAGAACATATCATGAAAGCTGGTGAATCAACCTGTACCAACAGAGCTGTCACCACTGGCAAACCCCAGGGCTCCATGCTTTACCCTTCACTGTTTGAACTCTATTTTTTGACAGTTCCGGCTAAAGTATGTGGCCTTTGTCTTACAGAGTTTGCTGATTCTTGCATATTGTGTGCAATCATTGAGTTCACCAATAATGATAACATAATACAGGAGAAGCCAACACACACAACTGAATGGTGACAAAGGCACACAATGTACAAATAAATGCAGAAATGTGTGTTTGTAATGTTGTCCATCTGAACAGTGGAGTTCCATGTTAATTACAGCATTGACAACAGTCTTGCTATGCAGAAACCCAGTGATGGAAGCACTAGGAACACATTTAGATAGCCAATCTGCACTTTGACCACCAAGTGTCAACACTGCTATTAAAAGCCTATGTTTTGCACATCATACATCACACCATCAAACTGAGATCTTAGGACTGTATGACAGCACTATAGTCAAACCTCATTACAGCACTAATAGAGTATAATGTGCATTTTTGCATGTACCTCACCAGACATGTAGCAGCTGGACAGACCACAGGACATTCTCAGCAAGATGACAAGGGCCTGCGCACCATGCAATGATGTATGTGGACAGATTAAAAGCCACATTACTGTAAACTTTATTGTATAGGATGAGGTGACTTCTGTCTGGCCCCCGGGCCAGTCTCTGACACTGCACTGGTGGGAATACTGCATATCCAAAAATGTGATATAGCTGATGACATCAGCAGTATCTGTTGAGGAGAAGATAACAGTCTCCCACATGCCAGAGTAAAATGCACTCTGTAATGTTAAGCAACAGCTCAAACACACACACACGCACACATGCACGCACACACGCACACACACACAAATACACACACATACACAAAACCCCAGTTGAATGCAGTGAAAACAAAAAAGCCCTACCTAAGTACAAAGACTGCAGAACACAGTATATTACGCAAGCACCATGGCAAAGTCTGACTTATACAAGAGCAAGGTGAACTTATAGTAGATGACATCAGCAGGCCGTGTAAGGGTCAACAGATTGTGAGGCCTTCATAGGCACATAGCTTCATAGGTACATATGAAGCTGAATGGCCAAATCACCAGTCACTTCGTGAACCATGTAGCAACAATAATGTAATCATATTAGGGTGCTGCGGTAGCATTGTCACCTCACAGATAGACATTGTCCTGTTTGATTCTCAGCTAGAGCATCTTCTGTGTGGAGACATGCGTGAATGGGTGTACCGTCGTTGAAGGTTGTGCATTGGGGCTGGCAACTCGGCATGTAAAAATCAACTGCCAGTCATTAGCGGACCGGAGTTCTGCTGTGTCGACCCCTAACCGGGAAAAGCCGAAAGACACAACAACAACAACAACATTAGTTAAAATGCAACATTTATAAAACAATACTCCACTTGTATATAAATCACTTTAAAACCATCAGATTACAAACTTTTAACTGATTGATAAGCACTTGTGTCTCTAATTTAAAAAGATGTCTTCAGATCATCATATGAGGCTACTAGCCTTATAACATTACTGTGTTTAAAAGCCTAGCTGTGTAAAACCACAAGTACCCTTATTGAGAATATTTGGATGGTTGTTTTTAGCAGAGTGTGTTTGTAAGCAGCACCAACTGGCTCTGTCCATGATGGACATAGGTGCCAGCCCAGAGGTGACTTTACAGTCACCCAACCAGTAGTCAAGGTTGTCTGTGTGCAGGGTCACTGAGAAGCACTGCTTCACATGCAGCGGGAGCCTATTGCAGATGAATGTGCATCTTTGTGGGCTACATCTGTCTCCCCAGCATGTTCTGTTTATGTCACAGGCTAGGTTGAGAACCCCGGGGCAAATTATAGTTGTTTCATTTGAATTGCAGATGTCTATCATTTCCAGAAGGGCAGGTTCTGATACTGCTCTGCAGGGCACCATAGGTCACCTCTCAGCAGCCTGCATGATACCAAGTACAGTGAAAGTTATGTCAGTCTTTCCATGTATATCATGTTTGGAGGCCTTTGAATCTCCTAGGCACAACCCTGTGTTCTTGCCAATTGCTGTAGGTTTCTACTGAGATACAGAGAGATGTGAGCATTGTACTCCTTTACTGGTTTGATAAGGGTAGAGTGCAACAGAGGTATGACTACCCTGGTGGTGAATGTGATGTCCATATGTATGATATGTGCAATGCAGATTATGTGTGTCACCACATTGGGCACATAGTGACAAAAAGTGTAGCTTGCTATCAGCATGTGTTCCCAAGTCTCACAGCACTGTGCTTGAGCTTAGGAAGGTGCTATGTATATCATAATTTGCAGGGGTACGTCATTGACAAAGGAGACAAAGAGTCATTGTATGCTTAAAGTTCAATCTGTGAGTTTGTCATCAATCATCACACTGTGTCAGCCCCTACTGTGATAGGTTACCATCACTGGAGGACTCTGTATTAGTGTGTCCAATTAACAGTCATCTTCAAATTTGGTAAGCCTAATCCTCGGGCCATCTACTGTTGCCTGGGGTTCAGAGAAGTACTTCCCAAACAGTTAATGGCCCAACACAGATCCTTGTGGTATTCAACTGGTGAGTGGGCTAGTGGTGGAGGTGCAGTCCCCAACTTTGAAAGTGTGTGTTATGTCAGTGAGCCAGTTGCCTATTCCTGTACCACTGTATGGCCTAATTCCCAGATGGGAGATCTTCACTATGAGAAATGAATGGGAGATAGTGTCAAAGGCCTTGGATAACTCAACATAGGCTGTATGTCCTGTTATCCCTCATCCAGGTGTTTGGGGTCAGTGTCAAATAAGTCCACAAGGGTCAATAAGCAAGATCTACCCTTGAAATAACCAACATGGGTAGAGTCAAGTGTGTTGAAGGTCATCTATGTTCCTGTGGATATGGTTCATGCTGATTCCTACAGTAGCATTGCAGATAAGAGTTTTTAGGTGTATGGGTCAATAGTTGTAGTTCTGCATGTTACCAGATTGATATGATATTACATTTTCTAATGTGGTTTATATACGTGTGGAAAAACTACTGAGACCCCAGGGTTGTAGTGCTTGGGTGGGTGCCAGCACATGGATGTATTTTAAATATATCACATATAGTTAGATAGTCCCTCAGTCTGTAATGTTTCTACATGTAATTTAATTTCATACAAAAGAAATGAAAAGTAAACAGCAGTAGTATATATATTTCCATAGAGTGATGAGCAGCGGGTTTGCACCTTGGTTAGCAAAGTGTATACATGTATGATACACATGTTTACACACTACTAAGCATTGCACATTGACAGTTAATACTGAGTCTCTGGAGTACATGTGCTACTTAACTGTCTGTGTGGATGCACATGTTAATGCAGTGATACATTCCTCTTTGGAGCCAGATGGTACTGCGTACGAATAAAACTGAGTCTAACACTTGTTAATATTTTCATATTACTGCTGCTTGCACAATAATGCATTAATGAAAACAAATGGGGAAGACAGGACAGTGGTGAAATGGGGATGTTAAAGTCTGACAGCTAGTACTGAGTCTCTGGAATACACCTACTACTTAACTGCCTCTGTGTTGGCATGTGTTAATGCAGTTAATGCAGTGATACTCTCCTTTTTGGGACCAGATGGTACTGGCTTCGAATGCAACTGAATTTACCACTTTTAAGTACTTTCATATTACCATTGCTGCACGTTAGTACATGATTCGCACCAATTCACAGTAATATATTAAAGAAAAAAAATGGGGAAGATAGGACGATTGTGAAATGGGGCACAAGCAGTGGAGAAAATAAATTGAAAGAAATACAGGAATGTGCAAGAGGGAGGTAGGAAAGAACCATAACTATCCATTTCTTCAAAAGTAAAAACTGATAATATATGCAGAATACTAGCTGAATTTGGACTGTCACGCCAGAGAGAGGGGTGACCACAATACATAGCAAATTGAACTGAATCAAGTGTGTCAAGAAGACACTTGTGCGAAATGGAGAGCTATGTATGGGACAATTTTTTTTTTTAGAGAGAGACAGAGAGGAATGCTGGGGAAGGAGCATAGGTATGTCTGGGTCTGGTAAGTTGGTTAAGTGAGGAAGTAATTGCAGACAGACAATTTATTTATTTATTTATTTTACATTTGTTGACTGGGCTAGTCTAGCTGGATACATGTCCATTTTCAGTAGATGCCCAGGGAGATAAGCTCCAAACATAATCAAATTACAAAATAGAAATTACAAAATAAAATTACAAAAAATAGAAAATTACAAAATAAAAATGCAGTACTTGCACTAATAGCTTTCATATGTAGATAAGCTCAAATCATAGCAAAATTACTATATATAATACTTAAAAGTTTCTAAAGTTCTACTACATAAGAGAATTTAATAGTGTATAGGTTACAATTAAATTAAAAGTTTGTCTAAGAAGAGGAAAAGTAGTTTAGAGTCTTTGCATGGGTTTTTAGATTTAAGGAGGTCAGGCACACTTTGAGGTTCTCATGTTGCCATTTGTATGTCAAAGTAGGGGAACATGAGATAAAGCTAGAGAACAAATGATACAAATGAGGGCTGGACTATGGTTAGCTTCTAGGATTGAAGGAAGAGAGGGGACAGAGCCCATAAGGAGGGTATAAGGCAAGAAGAGATAGTAATAAGAAAAGTGAGGTTCAGTCAGGTTTAGAGCAGGGACAGAGCCAATGATTTTTCATAAGTTCTTTGAGATATTTTTTGTAGAGAGATGTAGATGACAGAGATGTGAGTAACATCGGAAGCTTGTTCCATATTTTTCCCACAATGTTGGTAAAAAGGGAGTCTCCAGCTTTGTTATTAGATTTGATATTGGCAATTAGTAACTTGTTAGCTGAACGAAGTGTTGCAAGATTTTTGTATGGGGAGATAAGGTTAGAGAGGATTGGAGTATTATTTGGGTGATGAAGGATTTTTTGTGTGATCAGTAGTTGATTGTATACCAGCTGGTTTTGTAGTTCAAACCACCCGAGTTGTTTAAGGTTGTGACAGTGGTGGGTTCTAAAAGGGGTGCCAGTGGCAAATCTTGCTATATTGTTATAGCTAGTTTTGAGCTTACTTAGATTAGATTTTGATAGATTGGTATATATAGCAGAAGCATAGAATAGGGTAGAAGTGAGGTGGGTCTGGGCAATGGTGGTTCTAGCTAGAGGTGTGAGGTAAGGTTTAATTCTATACAAGGAGCCAGGTTTTCTATTGACCATCAGTATAGTATTGTTGATATGATTGTCACAGCTGAGGTTATTATCTATGGTAATGCCCAAGAGATGTGTAGTAGTATGAGGGGAAATAATGGTACTGTTGTTAGAGGTAATTGTGAAATGGATAGATGGCGACTTTTGGGTGGGAGCAAAAAGTAACAGTTTTGTTTTTTGGGGTTAAGGAGGAGGCAGTGGTCAGTAAACCAATTTTCAACAGTGTTAAATACTGTTTGGGTAAAAGTTTGAAGAGAGATAGATGAATTAGAAGAACATATTAGAGTCGAATCATCGGCATATTGAATACAGGTGGCTTGAGGAAAAACAGTATTGAGGTTGTTAATAAAAGTGGAAAATAAAAGAGGGCCTAATATAGAGCCTTGAGGGACTCCAATGTTTATGGGGAGGGGTGTTGATAGATTATTATCCCAAAGCACTGCTTGCTGTCTGTTTTTTAGATAGGATGTAAACCAAAGTATTGCTTGAGGGTCAAGAGATTGTGCTTTTACCACACTGATTAGTAAGTCGTGGTTAACCATATCAAAGGCTTTTGATAGGTCAATAAATAATGCAGAAGACAGAGAATTATCATTTCGATTTTTGTTTATACAGTCGGCAAAAGTTAGCAGGGCAGTGGTTGTACTATGAAAGGGCCTAAAGCCATGCTGGCAGTTGGCAAGTAAATTGTTATTGAGCAGGTGTTGAAGTAGTTGATGATGAATACATTTTTCAATTATTTTGGCAAGTGGAGAGAGTAATGCAATTGGACGGAAATTGGAGATATCAGTGGAGTTGCCTCCTTTATGTAAAGGGATAATGTGGGAGACTTTCCATATCGATGGGATGCTACTTTCTGTGATGGTACAGTTTATAAGGATGGATATGGGATAAACTATGGCTTTGGAAGCTATTTGAAGATATTCAGCTAGTAGGCAGTCAGCAAATGGGGTACAAGGCTTAAGTTTTTGAAGGAGTTTGCAGATAAAGGATGTTGATACAGGTTGTATGTGGAAGGAGGGCACTGAATTGTTTATGTTTTGTAAAGGGTTGGGAGGACTGGGAGGAAGTGTCTTTGCAAGAATTTGAATAATTTCAGTGAAGTAATTATTGAAGGCATCAGCTATTTGCAAAGGATTATCATGAGGAATTGAAGTTGGGGCTGGAGTTTTGGAATGTCCTGGTTGGAGAAGTTTATTGATGCCTGACCAGAACTTTTGTGGATTTTTTGAAGACAAGACAAACAATACAAGACACAGGGATGATGATGGGCACAAGAGTTCAGTGGACACCATGGATGGGGTGAGGCAGGGGGAACTTGGACCCATAGTCATCAACCTGGGTGACAGTGAGAATTGAGTCTTCACCCACTGGACTGTCATCACTCTCACCTCACTCTGCCACTGACCGGAGTGCTCGATGTCTCCTTCTTCTCCTCATGGTCTTATGTAAAATGAAGGACAGCAGCCCCTCCATTCAGCATAGGTGTGCAGCAACTGTGCAGCGCACAACCCTACACACTGGTAGCTCACACTCGCCACCTCTGTCACTGCTTCTGGATGGAACCACTGGAGTATCCTCCAGTCCATAACTACTTGAGGGGGCAGGTAGTGCAGGGGCAACAGAGGTGGCGTTGCCAGATTGGCTCCCAAACATGCTGGACAATGGTGCTGGGGCTGGTGAAATTGGGGCAGGTGTATCCTGTGGGGCAGGCCTACCTCACTGTGCTGTGGGGCATTTCATGAAGTGGTACACATGGATGACATGGACACATTTTGATGACACATAATAATATAAATGAAACAAAAAAAAAAGAGAGATAAGTGTTGAGGTGAGAGAGAAAAAAAAGAGATAAGATTAGTACATTCATATGTAACATACAATGTGTTAATACAATTATTTGACTCTATTATCTTAACCGTTACTCTTAAGACTATCGCCCCCTAACAGATAACTATTAAGACTAGTAGCTCCTAAGAAATGCACACTATACTACATATTGCAGCAAGTATTCCTTTAAATGTGCATATATTGCACATATGAGTGTTCCAGTTATACACATTACAGTTTACAGCAGGGCATGTGAGCCACTGATGTAGAGCTTTTACTTTAAACCTTTAAGTTACACATGACTGAAGAATTAACAGTATTGTATAGTTGGGAAGTGTGGTATTAGAACCCACCACCTCTAAGTAAAGTCTAATATTGTACTCTTGTTTTTTGCTACAGATTAATGCATGCACACTTGCTTTTACAGTTGAGATACGCATGCTCAATTCAATACAGCTGTATAAAATACCAAACAAGCTGTATTTAACTTTTAATGCTACAATAACACTACTCTTCTATGGCATACATACCATATGCCTGCCTCATGCTCGCCAATTTTGCTCCATGGGTCCTAACATTGTACTCCCTTTTTATGGCAGCTGTGGAAAAAACAGAATAGAACAGAATACCATTATGAATACCAGTCTTGTCTCTATTCAGCTTTTAAGCCTTACAAGTACTCTCTGTAGTTGATACTTACACATCTGTGGGAAGTCCACTGTCCTAAATTCCTCAATCTAAGCATTGAGGGCAGCATTTTTCCTCCTCTGGAAGTCATTGTAGTGATGCCTACATTGGTCACCAGTGTGGGTGGATACCGGTGGTACTGGTCATAGCCAAGGCCAAGCTATCCCAAACCTGTGACTTATACTGGGAACCAGAATAGTCCCCCTGCAGCTACCTGGCACTGTGGTGTTTCATTAGGAGTCCAACAAAAATCTTGGACTCCTGGACACCCCATCTTTTAGCCCTAAATCTCACACCCTGTCCATGACCACTTGCCATGTCTATCACGGATCAAGAGCAATGGAGAGTGATGGTTTCCCACCATTTCTAGTTATTGTATTTACTGGGAGTGTGCACACTGTTTGAAAATGTTGAGCACTGCTTATCATCGCACAAACACGGTGCTCAATGTAAGTGGTGTGCAGCAAGGGCAAGCAATGCAGTTTCAAAGTTATTTGATGTACAAGCAGTTGTGAATGTGTGTTTGACAAATGTGAAGGTCATGGCAGTCCAGAGAGTGGAAATATACTTACAAGAATATAGTACACAGTATACCCACAGTCATATATTTGATAATAAATGTGATAGTACATAGATAAATAAATAAATACATAACTGACACAATATTAGTGTCGCAGCCCTCATATATATAATTAAATTCACTTACACTATGTCAAGTGTTATAAGTGAGAGTGACTATAAAGGGATGTGAAACTATAGTAAAAGTGCATGGAATATGCTGTATTTGAATCTAAGACCATGTGTGGGGCAGTCCTACATTAACACCTGTTGCCACAAGAGATGTGAAATGACAGCTGTTCATGTCTCAATTTACTGCTGTAAACTGCAATGTCACAACAATAAAATCAAGGTTGTACACCCTGTACAAGAATGGCCCTACACTTATACCGGCTGCCACATGATTAGTTACATGACATTCCCTATCTTACTATTCATTCTTAAGGTCTTGCTGTTAACCACAGTCACTTAGCGGGTTTGCCCAGTATTCAGTATTATTAATTGCATGCATCCAGTTTCCATTTTTGGCTGTCTGGCCCTGTCTGATTCCTGTATGGACCAGTTTATGCACTGCTGTGCTTTGCGCACACAAGATAAACACAGCCAACCCTAACATTCATTTTTATCAATTCTCCCTGTTTATGCTAAGTGCTGTAGTGTGTTAACAGTGGAAAAAAAAGAGAGAGAGAGAGAGAGAGAGAGAGAAGGATTCAAACCCAGTACCATCTTCCCCCAAAAAAGGAAAGTATCAATGCATGAACAAGTGCTGCCAAAGACTCAAGAAATTAGCAGTTTTTTTCATAGATGCAGTACTGATTGTCAGACTTTAGCAATGTAGCTTGTGTTTGCACACTACTAAGCAGTGTGCAAACAGGTGTATCTTGCATGTGTATACACTTTAATGCCTGCAAGCCTGCAACCCTGGTGTCTCAGTACTTTTTCCACACATATATCACCTACACTACAGAAAGTAATGTTAAATGTTGTTAATATCAAATGTTGTTTCATATACAATGCACATCAATCTGGCAATGTGCAGAACTGGAACTATTGACCCATAAGCTGAACAAGCCTTATCTGCAAGGATCAGCATGGACCTTATCCACAGGGACATAGGTGACCTTCAACACACTTGAGTTAACCCATGTTCTGTTTGTCAAGGATAAATCTTACCTATTGAACTCTGTGGACTTCTTTAATAATGACCCTGAAGACCTGGATGACAGATAACAGGACATACCACCTATGTTCAGTTATCCAAGGCCTTGGGCAGTATCCCACATTCATGTCTCATAGTGAAAATGCCCCATCTAGGAATTAAGGCATACAGTACTAGCTAGATAGCCAGCTGGCTCACCAACAGAACACACATTCTCAAAGTTGGGGACTGCACCACCCAATTAACTACTTACCAATGGAATACTCCAAGGATCTGTGCTGGAGCTTCAAATGTGTGGAAACTACTTCTCTGAAGCACAAGCAAAGGTAAATGGCCTGTGGGTTACCACATTTTCAGATGACTGTTAATCGGATGCACTCATATAGATTTCCCCAGTGATGGTAACATATTACAGAAAGGGCTGACATAGACAAAGGATTAGTGCCAAACTCACAGACTGAACCTTACAGCAAACAATGCCTCATTGTCCCCTTTGGCAATGAAGTACCTGTGCTAATTATGATATACATAACAATCCTCTCTGCTCAAGCACAGTGTTGTGGGACTTGTGAACACATGTCCATAACATCTATACTTTCTTCACTATGTGTCCATACATTCTGCATTGTGCACATCATACATATGGACATCACATCCAAGACCAGGGAGGTCATAACTCTTTTTACTCCACCCTTATCAGACCACTAACTGAGTACATGGCTCCTTTCTGCCTATACCTCACCAGGCAACTACAGCAATTGGAGAAAAAATAGAAGTTTGTAACTGTGAGAATGCAGGTCCTCCAAACATCACATACATGGAAAGACTGCAAGACCTGTCACTGTACTCATTATCCTGCAAGCTGCTGAGAAGTGACCTATGCCTGACCTACAGAGAAGTCTCAGGCCATGCTCTACTGGAAATGCTGGACATATGCAAATCAAATGGGACAAGAATAACTTGCTCAGGGTTCTCAACCTAGCCTGTGACACAAAAAGAACATGCAGGGGAGACAGATTTCTCCTCCAGTGACTCACACTCCTCTGTAATAGTCTCCCACTGTGTGTGAAGCAGTGCTCCTCAATGACCCTGTTTAAGCGCAAACTTCACTACTGGTTGGGTGATTGTAAACTCACCCCTGGGGTCGCACCTATGTACCTCATAGACAGGCCCAGTTGTTGCTGCTCACAAAATCACTCTGCAAACAACAACCATCTAAATATGCTTAAAAGAGATACTTGTGTTTTTACACAACTAGGCTTCTATTGCCTCATGTACACTGACAACTGTGTACTCCTAAAACTTACAATATGTGAGAGATGCAAGTATACAATAAATCTAGAATAAATGCTCTCTCTCTCAGGTAACAACAAACCAGATATCAAACAGGTTGTCAGCACATACACTTCACCTCCTCCACAAACAAAGTGCACAACATATAACCCCACATATGCAGAGGTACTCATTAGAAGCGTACTGAAAGAGAAGAAACCTCACAAATGCAAACCTTCTGCACACAGTACATTTCCAACAGAACCCCTGCACATAAAAACAAGCATAGCAGTGTGTCACCCATTAAGCCCTTAAGGTAAAACGCCTGAAAACCAATGTCCGGGTCATAGGCAAATCCATAGTAAGACACAAAGATTTCCCCTTCACCAGGTTGTACAAGTAGAAAGTCATGGTCAGCTGCCTGTCAGGTACCAGGATCTGCAAAGTCATGCATGCACTCAAGTCTCTCAACGACAAGCACAGTTACACCTCTATCATACTCCATGTTGAAATAAATGACTTGAAATATACCTCACTGTACTATATGAAGGGACATTTGACTGAGCTTTCAGATTATGTGTCCCAGACAGGTATGCCCTTATCCCTAAGCAGAATTCTACCTTTACTCTTGATGATGCCTCTATGCAAACAAAAGAATTATCACCTCAACAATTGGCTTAGCTACTGCTGTCAATTCAGGGAGAGCCAGTATTTCTCAAGTCTGGGATGATATGTTGGACAGACCACATTGTTTTGCCAGGGATGGTCTTTATCTGTCACCTCTTGCCTTTCAGTTACTTGCCAAGGTACTTGGATTCCTATAGTGCCTTTTTTATGCAATGTCATAAGACCAAAATTCCTGAGTAAAAGCCAAACTCAGGGTTATGCTGCTTAATGCTAGGTGTGTAAATCAGAGACTATACTCAATGGAAGCACTACTTACTTGGGAAAATGCTGATGTTTGTGCAGTCACAGAGACATGGTTTAGTGCCACAGAGAGTACTCCGGCCATGAAAGGATGTAATACCTTCCACACATTTAGGCTGCAAAATGAACATGAAAGAATAAAAGGAGGAAGTGCATCCATCTTCATAAAACACAAATACACCTCAACAGTGGTTAAACAGTATGACTCCCTAGAGTTACTCCAAGTCTAACTAACTGTAGGAAAGCCCCCCCTCACATCATTGTTAGGTACAGGTCCAGCAATATGAACCATGAAAACCACACAGCACCTTCCTGGACCTACTTGAGTCATTTGTAATACAGTCAAACATCCTAGGTGTGGGTAACTTTAACTATCCTTTCATTGATTGGGATTCATATATGAGCTCAAACACACTCACCCTAAGGTTCCTGCATTTTGTAAACACAAATGCTCTGCAACAGTTAGTCCTAACCTCCACAAGCGTCTGGAATGTCCTAGACCTAGTACCACCCCATGTGTGACACTCTCTCTGGTAAGATATGACCATAATTCAGTCATGTTCAATGTAACAATCATACCCGAATACCCCTCAGGATCCAAAAGGTTGAAAAGTTTATCCAAAGTAAACTATAGCCTCCTAGGCAATGGCATAAATAGTTTCAAACCTTCTGCTACCAATGTCAGTAAAAACTCCTATATGGAAGTGTTCACAAATGCCCTGTATACACACCTTTACAAGTGTATAGACTTAGCCATACAAAAATGGATCAAAACGTACTCACAAAAAAACAAGCCAATCTGGTGGACATCTAGCATAAATAGATTATACAATAAGAGAAAGAAACAGATGCCCAGGAATTAGAGGGAACAGTCTCAGCAGAAGAACACTCTTCATAGCTTGAATGAGCAAATAAGACATCTTGTAAAGTCTGTTAAAGCTAATTATGAAACTAAATTAGCATCCATAGCTAAGGATGATCACAAGGCATTCTTTAGCTATGTCTGTTATGTAAAAAGGAAGACCCAGCTTTCATCAAATTCATAGTGGACAGTACCAGTAATCCTGAACCTGAGGACATCACCAACCTGTTTGCAGACAGTATTTGGCATAAATTTCCAACCCTTGTCTCTAGCAATCATACCCCAAATCATACCTGTCACCAGTTCTCTACCTATTATCTCCAAAGAACAGGTCATTGCTGCACTTACCAAGACCAAAAACACAGCCTGGATGGGATCCAAATCACATCCCAGGCTGCTTGTGTAAAGCACAGGTTAATGGATCCTCTGGGTACCCTCTTCAACCAAAATCAAAGTTTTGGCTTTGTCCTGGCAAACTGGAAAACAACAACTGTAATCCCCTTGCACAGAGGGGGTCCCTCAACCAACCAGGGGAACTATAGACCCTAAGCCTGATCAGCTTTGTCCATAAGGTCATAGAGAGAATCATCTAGGACCTTATCAGCAATGGCATTGGTGATCTTCATACCCTTGATCCAACCCAGCTTGGCTTTGTTAAGGGCAGATTATGCCTGTTAAACCTAGTGGAATTCTTCAAGAGTGTCATCAAAGCCCTGGATGAAGGCAAATCAGTACATACTGTCATTCTGGACTTGGCCAAGGGCTTTGACACAATCTCCCACTCAGGCATCATTGAAAAGCTCTTCCTGCTGGGTATTAACCCATACATCACTAGATGGGTAGCCAACTAGATCACCAACAAAACACATATAGTCATAGTTGGGGATTCCACGTCTACTAGCAGACCTGTTATTAGTGGTGTTCCAAGAGAGTTTGTGCTGGGCCTCCTACTGTTTGTAACCTTTTTCTCAGAAATTCAGGTGATAACAGATGGCCTGTGGCTCACTAAGTTCACTGACAACTGCAAACTGTGTGCAATCATTGAACCCCCAAAAGATGTCGGCATACTACAAAATGAGGTTACATACATAAATGATTGTTGCCAAAGCCACAGACTTAAACTTAACCCAAAAAATGTATTGTTATCCCTTTTGGCAAAGGAGAGGTCTATGATTATCAGACAAATATAGTTTCCCTAGGTTGAGAGTAATGTTGATGGACTCTTAAGAATTAAATAACCTGACAATTGAAATAAAATTACCAGAGGAATCACAGAACATGTAAATATTTTCTTAAAGAGTATTTTTAAGACATTTTTGTTACAGCAGAGTTGATAGCACAAGTAACAAGAATTGATCAGAAAGAAAGTAATGAGTTATGCGATGGAATGTTGACCAGCAAACAAGTCTGAAAATATCCCTTGAAAGTAGATTCTAGTTTATCGTGAAACCTTGCTGTGTCCTCTGGGACTCTAATAATCTTTTCACAGAAACTGAGAAGAGATATATTAGAAAAAATTGTGCAGGTCACTCTGGTATTGTTAACATGAAAGTACTACCTAGAAAAGTTTATTGGTGGTTAGAAATTAATAGATAAACTTGGAAAATGTTCAAAGAAAGGCGACCGTGTCAAATGGAGCATAAGATCTGTAGACAAATGCCATTGCACCTTTGGAAATGTCCAGGTGGCTACTGGAAAAGATTGCACACTGATTTTGCCATTTCATTCATGAATATATTCATGGTTGTGATACATGCATATTCAAAATGAGCAGCAACATTCTGTGTGCCTGAGATCATGTCTCACACAACCATTAGTTAATCAAGAAGACTGTTTTCTAGTTATGCTTTGTCTGAGCATGGGCTAGGCAATCATATTACTTAGTTGCAAAAATGCACTCTGCATACTTTGTTTATTATGTGACCTTTCATTACATAGCAACCCGTCATTATGTACAGACCTGTCATTGCGTAGAGACCTGACATTATGTAGAAGATTTTTATGTTGTGTGAGTGTTTCTTTGATACACTCATTACACAGTGGTGACCTGTGTGTGCATGTACGATGATAGGGGATCTGTTTCTATCAGAGAACCACTATACAGCACATGAAGTGACAGCTACATAACTGACTAAGGCAGATACAAGTTTCTAAGCAGCATATCTTTGCTGCTTGTTGCTCTACTATCATGTCACACACAGATTCCTAACACTATTACACTAACTAGTTAATGAGGAAGAGCTTAGGTCATTATCATAGTATGGTACTCGTGGGATCTAGTACTGTAGGAGCTACCAATGGCAGAAGATCAGCCTCTACACATTGTAGGGATGGTGACATGTGTGGTTACCAACACAACAGGGAACTCTGTTGCTGTTGTTGTCCATGTTGTTGCTACTGCTGTTGTTAGGGCTACCATGTAAGAGGAGTGACGTTTCTTTCTCACCAAAGTGTTGATGTTACTGCTCAGCTGTGGCAGGGAAGTGAAAGCAGCACCATCACACACATACATTCTGTAGGTGTATGAGTACCGTCACACACATTATACATTCTGTAGGTATGTGAGCACCGTCACACACATTATACATTCTGTAGGTATGTGAGCACCATCACACACATTATACATTCTGTAGGTATGTGAGCACCGTCACACACATTATACATTCTGTAGGTATGTGAGCACTGTCACACGCATTATACATTCTGTAGGTATATGAGCACAGTCACATGCATTATACATTCTGTAGGTATGTGTTATCCCACTGGAACTAGTCTGAATGCATCTGCTGTGATGTTTATGAACTGTGTATCATTCTGTAGGATACAATCAAGTGTAATTCTTGTACTGATTATTATGGTATACAATGGTCTAAGACAGCATGCAAGTAATTTGATGATTATGTAGCAATCTTTATGAATTAACACTGGGCTTTGTTATACACTTCTGTTCTGTACCACCCTATTCTGTGGAGCACAATGTTCATGAATCCTAATTGTCACCATCAGAAGAAACTTATTTTATATGTTCATAGTTCTTTACTAGACTAACAACCACAAGGACCTTTTTAAGCCTAGCCATGCATCCCAAATCTCTGACAAGTTCTGATACCCTTGATAAGTGTAGTGGTTTGGGAGATGAAACATTTAAAAATAGGGGCCTGGGAGATGAACCATTTACAGGTTGCCTGTGTCCATTAGAGACATGGGTCTTTTTCTTAAGTAAAACAGAATAATCCATCCCACTAGTGCAGTGCAGCAAGGCATACAGACACCAATTATTACGCTGAAAAATATGTACAAAATATCAAGACAGGTATGAAGATGAATGTTGTCACTATTAATATTGCACATAATATATATATATGTATATATATATATATATATATATATATATATATATATATATATATATATGTTTCACATCACTATTGTGCATAGTTTCATAGGTTCATAGGTGTGCACTAGGCTACTGGCCCTGGAGCCTTTACAAGCCTAGCCCATAGAAGTGCCCTGGCATTGTGCCGCCCAATGTTAGTTCCCAGTGCCTCTCTCAAGTAGAGCCACTGGAGTGATCCCCAGGGTGAACTTTCTATTACCCATCCACTCATCAAGATTTCTCTTGAAGAGGGACAGCAAGGTGCTCTGCTTGACATGTATGGGAAGTCTATTCCAGAGCATGGGCAGTCTCTGGGTGAGGAACCTGTCCCTCCAGCATGTTCTGTTGATTGTGGTAATGAGGTTGAGGTCTCTGGATCATGTGGTACAGAGGGATTGATATTTCTTTAGAAGTAGCATTTCTAACAGAGCTGGGTCAGACATGGCTTTGTAAGTCAAGCAGAGATTGCCTCTAAGTAGGCGATATGACACGGAGAATAGCTGGAGTCTTTTGAGTCTCTCCGTGTAGGACATGTGTTTAATGCTTGGGATCCTCTTCATGAAATGCTTCTGTGGCCTCTCCAGCTGTTGTAAGTGTCTAGTGAGGTACATGCCAAATGGGGCATTATACTCGATGATTGGTCTAATGAAGGAAGTAGAGAGACACGATGATCTCTTTCTTCCTGGATGCAAAACCTTGGTAATGAGATGTGCCACATAGAAGGACTTTCTGACCACAGTGGCAATGTGGTGGTCGAAGGAGAGGTTGCTGTCAACCTGGATCCCCAGATCTCTTATAATACCTTCAGTGTTCAGTGGGCTCCCATCAATGTGGTAATTAGTGGGAACTGAGTTTTTACCAAAGGGGATGACAACGCATTTTTGGCATTAAGCTTAAGGCCATGGTTTCAACACCAGTCAATGGTCTCAGTGAGGTCTTTCTGTAGGATGTCTGTATCACTTGGGGAGTTAATAATGGCTCCTAGCTTTCAGTCATCTATGAACTTGGTCAACCAGAGTCCCTTTGTGTTGGCCTGGACTTCTGAGAAGTAGATGCCGAACAGGAGAGGACCCAGGGCCGATCTCTCTGGGACTCCACTCCACTCATGACTGGTTGGCAGTCTGACTTGGAGTTAGTTACTTTCACACTGTGTGTTCTATTTGTGAGCCAGTTTGCAACCCACCTAGTGATATAGGGGCTGATGCCTAGTTTGGTGAGTTTATCAATAATTCCCAAGTGAGGAATGGTATCAAAGGTTTTGGCCAGATCGAGGTTGGCTGTATGCAATGCCTTACCTTCATCCATAGCCCTGGTGACTGAGTCAAAGAAGGCAACCAGGTTGAGCAGGTATGTTCTCCCTTTCACAAAGCCAAACTGCATGGGGTCCAGAGTTTGGAGATTTCCTATATCTTTGTTGTTCAGGTCCATGATGATGCACTCCATAGCTTTACATATCAGACTCATCAGGCTAATGGGGTGATAATTCCCAGGGTCTGTAGTTGCTGCCCCTTTATGGAGTGGGATGACTGTAGCAGTGTGCCATTTGGTAGGGACAAAGCCTGAGATGAGGCTGTGACTGAACAGGGCACACAGATTGGTGCAAGTTCGCTTTGTGGTTCATGTAGAACACAGCCAGGGATATTATCAGGTTCCATGGAAGCTGTATTCTTGGCCTTGTACAATACACCTTTAACCTGTGCTGCAGTAATGCTGGATGCCTGGCATTCTTCCGATATTGTGATTGTCCTTTGGAGGGGTAGAGAGGCATAAAGTTGGCACTGAATCTGTTGGCCAGTATGCTGGCAATATCTGTTGGCTCAGTATAGGAGGTTCAAGAAAACATAAAGTGAACAAATGATAAAGTGGAACCAGCAAACAAAAAATCAAAAGGACCAAAGCGAAAGCAAGTTCCACAGCGCTGTACCAATACTCTTTTATTAAACAAAGCTTTCAGACAACAGTCCTTCTTCAGTGTTAGATAAAATTCTCATCAGGACATCACATCCTTTATACTTAAAAATCCAATAGACACATGACACAGCCTACCTATCATGAACCAAACTTAATCAAATAATTAAAGACAGCAGTTAATGAGATTTTTCATTAAAAAGTCTTAAAGGAATATATTACACTCAATCTGGCGTTCTCCTTCTCTTCACCATTCTGACAGTGAAGGCCTTGTTTTTAATTTGCCTCAGCATATTCTTACAGATGATGAAATGTATGTATTGAACAAGGAGTTAACATTTATCCCTAGTCAAGAAAGTAATTTTAGTGACATTATTTTAGATATTATGTTATTTGGTAGAAATGTTATGTTGAAGGAAAGGGGGGCAACCAATCATGGACCTGTAAACTAAGACAACCAAGTGTTTTTGTTCCAGTTTTTAACACTACTTTGCAGACTTTTATTAAGGTTTGTGAATATAAAATACAGGCCTATTTGCAGCAAGAAAATAATAAAAAAAAAATACAGTTTGACCACGGCTCAAAGAAAAACGATGAGGAACTTGCAACATAATTCACAAATAGTGGTAAAACAGTCAGATAAAGGGGGTGCAGTAGTGGCTTTGGACAGACAGATGTATTATAACAAGTTACGACAATTGTTTTCAGACGACGCCACATTTGTACAAATCTCTCCAATAACTTTGAATAATCTAGTCAGTGAGATTAGAAGGCATCTTGAATTAATGGAAGTGGAAGGTCTACTAGATAAGAAGCTTATGGAATTATTGTGGGTTGAGAATCCAAGAACCCTGGTGTTTAAAGGCTTGCCTAAGATCCACAAGGATCTGCATAATCCCCCCCCCCTTAGGCGATAGTTTCCGGGAGAGACTGGACCACAGAAAACATCTCAATATGGCTTGAATACACTTTGAGTCTGATGTTGGAATTTGTAGAAGAGGTACTCAAAGACACAGGACCTTTTCTAATGTCATTAAAAGAGTTTCAAAATAATAGCACAGACAGAAATAAAAAATACATCAAGGTGACATTACATGTGAATAGCTTATTCACATTGCTAAGAGAGATACAAATAGATGGAAAAAAGTTAGAATTAATTAGTAAATCATTGAACATAGTGTTGGAATTTAATGTCATTGAATTTGTGGGAAATCTATATAGACAGACATGGGGGTAGCCATGGGTACACCCTATGCAAATACGTATGCTAATTTGGTAATGTCCTTCTGGGAAAGACATTTCGTCTTAAGTGCACATAATCCTTGGAGAGACAAAGTGTGCCTATACAGGTGCTCTGTAGATGATATTTTTCTGTTATGGGGAGGAAATAGTAATGAATTGACTAGTTTTGTAGTCTATTTGGAATCCACCACAACCTTCCTCAGGTTCTCAGTTAATTTTTCTAAGACTATGATAGATATCCTGGATGTGAGACTCATGCAGGATGAATTAGGGTTTAAAAGTACCCTATACAGAAAGGAATGTTGGAAAAATAATATTCTTACATAAGATAGTATGCACGCCAGATACACATTTGACAATATTGTCACGAGACAAATGGGGAGGATTTCCAGGTTATGCACAGAGGAATTGAACTATGAGGAGGAGGTAATTAAAATGATAGGACATTCTGAAGCAAGAGGCTATAACAGCAATAGAGTCATGACTATTACCCAGAGACAAAGAGGTTTCAGGGGTAATAAAATGCAACCTTTGCTTAAACAAGAAGTGGTTAGTAGACCCATGGTTAACAACAAGAAAGAAAGTGATAGCACCCTTAGACTTATGTTAACGTACAGTAACAATATTCATGGGGTGTGTGAAATTATTAGGTGCAATTCAAAAATTTTATTGTCAGATGACAAACTGAGAAAGATATTGGCGGATCAACCATCCTTTGGGTTTAGGAGGAACAGAAACTTAAAGGATATCCTGAGCAAAGAGAATGAGAAAGCAGTTAAACAGGTAATAGTAAATAAAGGGACCAAACCATGTGGGACTTGTAAAGCATGCAATAACATAGATAAAATAATATTTTCACACATCCAGTCAGAGGTAAGGAGTATTATTTTGGTGAAAGAGCAAATTGCAATACCCATAATTTGATATACCTTGTGACATGTCAATTGTGTGCATGCTATTATGTAGGTAAGAAGAATTGCAAATTTAAAATCAGGATTTTAAATCATCTGTCTGCCATAAGAACATGGAATGAACATAATGCCTTATCTAGGCATGTTTCTAATAATGAAGGACATTATGTTAAGTTCAAGGCTATTTGGAATATAAGGAAGGGACATAGAGATGGGGACATAGTAAATGATACAGAGCTAGAAGAAACCAGATGGATCGTTGAATTGACAGCACATAGACATCCAAGTTTAAATGAGGTGGTCCCTTTAAAACCTGCACTCAAGAAAAGGCGGGTTCAGTACTAGGACATGATTGGTTGTCACTCTTTTTTAAATAACAGTGTCACAGTACTTTTTTTTATCTGAAGAAGGGCACAGCCTAAAAGTGCTCATCTTTTGTATACTTTTGCAGCTATTTATCATTTTTTTATTGGAATAAAACAAGAAATCTGAGTGGTGGTTGCTGCAATTTGTTTTTCTTTGAAGTGTATTGGTGTTTTGGTAGAACAACCTTTGGTGAAGAGGCTTCTATTTGTTTTTTTGGATTTTGATATTCATTATGGTTGATGTATGTTCATGTACTCATATTATGTCATTTAGCAGGTGTGAGCACTGCTTCTTAGGTGACATGCTTCTGTGTATTCCATTGCCATAACTTTTCATCTTGTTTCATTTATTTTTTTCAGTGTGAATAATTAACATGTACATGTCTGTAATGCTGTCATGCATTTCAGATGGACTTTAAACAGAGCTGTTACTTGCCTAACAGCACTGCACAAAGTGTCACCACCTGTGTAACACTGTTGTCTGCATACTGTATTATACTGGTGTAGGCTATCAGTATAATTTTACTCATTGTGCCATATATTTGACAGTAACCTATTGCACACAGAGTTGGGGCATGCCATGTTTCTTAGGTGTGGTATGCATATGATAGCTACCCAGTTAATCCCTTCTTCAACACCCACTTTGCAGTAACCTCAAGCAAGGTGCAATATGTCACAAGAATTAAAGATATATATAAAAATATATATATATATATATATATATATATATAGAGAGAGAGAGAGACAGACATAGATATAGATATTTAAGTTGTAAGTAAATAACCTCACTAACTGATAAAACCCTGTAGTCTTGACATTAGCACATTCCATGGGAAGACAAAAATATAATATAAAAAGAGTAGAACCATTAAAAATACACAGTAAACATGTCACATGCTTCCAGTTGAATTATGCAATTAGACAATCTGGATTAAGATTAATGAACTTTGAAATAGAGCCATTCTTTCTCAATAATCAAATCTGTCAGTGTTACAGTCCTGCATGGTATGTTTGATTATGTTACACTGTTAGTTGAGTTCACTTAGTTGAGTTCACTACTTACTTCAGTGGCATATACATTTTTGCTTCTCAGGATTTCCTAGATGAGGTTGTTTCTTCTCACGCATCTACATCATAAACTTTAGTAGATGTTTTCTTTTTACTACAAATGACTGTCTCTACATGTGTCTTTAAGAAGGTAGTGATGGTGTCACATGATGTACTACAGGAGGATTTGGGGTAAGGAGTGTGAGACGAATGTGGTTATTGGATAATTGTATCCAATAACATTATATTGTACATAATATATATTATATTGTATTATATTGTATCCAATAATATTGGACACTGTAAGGAATGTGAGAGGAATGTGGAGATAGACACTGGACATCACACTGTAAGGAATGTGATCATGGATACTTGACATCACGCTGTAAGGAATGTGAGAAGAATGTGGAGATGGATACTGGACATCATATGTTTATATGTTCTTTCAGACATACTCTACATGCCTGTATTATTTGGGGTTTGTAAGTAACATGAATAAGCTTGCATGAATGCGTGCACACACACACACACACACACACACATGCATGCACGTGCACACACACACACACACACACACACACACACACACACACACACACACACACACACACACACACACACACACACACACACATATCTATATATACATATATATGGATTACTATACTGTTCTGTGGCTGCCTCTGTATAAGTGATCTGCTGTTGTCTTTCCAGGAATGCTTTTTTCATTTCTTAGTTTTATTAGTTAAAATATGCAAGTTCCATGTATTCTTCCAGCAGGTGTATGTGCAATAAAGGTTCATGTGTTGTGTTGATAATTTTTACTTGACATGTAGCCATGCTTTCCCCAATGCATACATTCTGTCATTAGATCAGTTTCTTTTTGCTGCCTTTTGTATTACATTCATTAGTATATGTTTCATTAGTTCAAACACACTGCACTAACACACAATAAGATTAGTACATTTTTAGCAGTTACACTACCCTATGTGCGACTGACACTTTCATTATCCATCATGTAACACTTTAAGTCAATCTCAGCCCAAATGCTTTGTTATGTCATTTAAGTAAATGTTTCCCTTCTGGGTTTGTTCTCCAGAATATTTACTTATTCCTTTAACCCCTGGAATATATATTTAATTTCTCCCACCTTTGCTTTATGTCTCTCCACCCTTATATTTTTGAATAACATGTCAGCATCCTGCCATGTTGCCTTTCCTTTTACTCATTGATATGGTACTTTGTGGTGGACTGCCTGCATAGAGAGGATCTGAGCTTACATTTCTTACATTTTCTTTAGGGTAATTAACCTGAATCAGCTAATTTACCTCACTCATGACTTAGAAATCGAATGCAAATCTACAGAACGTCAGTATGCTACAGTTATGTTGCTGTAGTCTCATGAATATTTTTGGGTTTTATAACTTGCTTTATATTCCATACATACTGTGCCAGATATTAATTTAAATCCTGGAACATTAATGTGAACAGTTCAAGCAGATCTCACTGTCTTTTAGATAAGTCCTAGGTAATAGTGACAAGGGTATTCTATTTTAATACGTGCACACATATGGTTTTGTGTGTGTGTGTGTGTGTGTGTGTGTGTGTGTGTGTGTGTGTCTGCCTGTCTGTCTGTTGGTGTTAAAAGTTTTTATTTCAGACTCGTAAATGTTTGCCTCTGCTCATTCAATGGCTCTAGCTAAAGCTGAATATACATAACTGGGTTTGATTTGGTCACTGGTTTGTGAAGAAGCACTAAATATTCTCTTCAATTCTTTAAAGTGGACCAGTAATATTTGAGAAAACAAACTTAGTTGCTTGACTGACAAACATGACAACATTAAGTTCTCTAGAGAAGTTTGACTACCCCAACATCAAAGAAAACTGAGAATTTTCCCCTTTCAGAAATGTGGAGTTGCAAATAGTGAAACTTTATGTTGTGCATGACTGTAATAAATGTATGATTGTATGTGTTCCACATCTACAACTTATGCCTGTTACACAGTTGTTCCAACCATATCCACAAAAAAAAAAAAAAAAAAGGTCCAAGGCAGCCACTCAGGTCGAAGTAGAGCCTCAGTCCAAAGCATAACTGTAACATAATCATCTATGTCTTTGCTAATGCCTTAACAGTAGAGTGAGGACTACATTTAGGGTTGAGGCAATACTAGTCAGACATGGAGTTATCTTATAAGATCAAGGTACTAGCAGCCCTCCTCCCATACATTCAAACTGATAACATATTTGAGAGACTGGCCAGTAAATATAATTTTTGCTTAAATTAGATTCATTTTTTGCAACTCACTTTTTTGTATTCCACCCTAAATCTCCCAGATAAAACCATAATATTGTTAACTTCTAATCCTTATTATATTACAATGCAGTGTAAAAGCCCAATAATTTATAAAGAAATAAAATAGCAATATAGTAAACACTGAAAAAAAAGAAATAGCAATATAATAAAAAAGAACAGAAATAAAGTCAGAATTTTGCAATTTAACTTTAGACCTCACCCTCATCTTGTGCCTAATAGGTTCACTCCACCAAAATTAAAGACTATAAGAAACACTTATTCAATTAAATAGAGAAGCAGAAAAGTGAAACAGCACATATATGAACTAGAACTTGTCTACTTGTAGGAGTAAGCAGACACATACATCTTGTGCATGGTTTATGATTTTTTTTTCTTTTGTTAATATCAAATTTGTTATATATGATATTTCTTGGACACCTCTGGCTAGCTTTGTAACTGAAATATTCTGCTCGACCACCCTACCACTCCATTAAATTAACAAGCATAACATAAAAGTCAATATAGGCATTTTATAGTATAGCTAATAGCTTGGAATTCCATAATCCTGTAACAAAATTGTCCACTTATGTGATAAGAAAGATGTCTCAACACTAAATAGAAAGGCCCCAGGATTCAATAAACTCTGTGTAGGCTTCGTGCAGAGTCTAATTGGAGTTTACATGTTTGCACAATGGTGCATGGTGAGGGTAGCTCGTAATGCATATTAATGATGTGCAGTGCACCTAAGTTAAGTTATGTGGCTAGCAACAGTGTTGCCGGGTAGGAAACTGTGTAAGTGAGCTCAGATATAATTGTTTAAAGGAGAGCACCTATGGTCCACAGATTTGCATGGAATTCCAAAATGACCAACAGGGCTTCATAGATAACCATGAATCTGTTGCTGTAATATATCTCCACAAAGGCCAACATAATATGGGAACATTTAAACAGAAATAGTGACATATTTGCCATATATGTTGCATAGACATGTGGTAGAATGAAACTCAAACATACCTGTCATCCTCTTTGAACAAGATATGTGGACAAAGACATATATAATGGGAGTGCAAAGGGTTCATAGGTTCATAGGTTCATAGTTCATAGGGCCAAAATAGGGACAGAGTTTTAACAGTGCACTTCCAAACTTAGAAAGTTGATAAAATAAATAGGTTGTACATTAACATGAACTTTCTGAAGAGCACGAAATTTGAAAATCAAATGTCAGTCATCAGTTTCTGACTTCACTCTACAATGACATGCCAATGATTTGCCAGAAAATAAAAATGTTATGCGGAAAAGATAACAAACATATGACAAAAACTGGACATTCTGCACAAATCACACAGTTGAGAGGTATGCACCCAAATGTATGTAATACTGACTCACATCATTCCAGAGATCATCCCAGTGATATGGCAGAAAGACACAAATATGCTAAGGAAAACATCTGGACATCCTGGGAATATCTAGACAGTTGAGAGGTATAAATGTGAAGTATATGGTCCAAACACAGTACAGGACAGTATACCTGCAGTGCAAAGTATTGTGATTTTCCATTCCTGGCATTCTGTACTGAAGTTGTGTTAAGGATTTGTAACAGGACATGGACTGCCATGTAAAATGATCACTCAGGGGAAATGTGTGTATTGAATAGGGACACACAAATAAATCATAGGAATGAACACGGGGAAAAAGAACAGGTGAAACTCCCTCATATACAGCAGAGGAGGGCATGTTAATGGAAGATGGTTGTAGCAGCCACACCAGGCATGTATTTATATGGTACAGACTGTACAGAGAAAATGTGTTGTCTGTGACTGTCACACAATTGTGACATAACAATGGGAAGGATGTCTGTGTGAGATAAGCATCCTTACATGAATAATGCAGAGGACATCTATCAGGGATCTGACATGCAATTGGGATAGGTTGCATTTTGGGAAGTTGTGCAAACTGATGTGTCTGTTTATGAGTGTATTCTCAGCAGAGGTCTCCAGCAAGCTGGCCACAGGTAAAGGATCCTGGAAAACATTACAAGAACCAACTACAATCATGGAAAATATTAGAATAATAACACCACTAATCCCATGCCTCTGACATAACATATGTGATGTGGAGTGATAAGAGATGAGCCTGCACACACACACACACACACACACACACACACACATACACACACACACACAGACACGCACACACATGCACACACACGCACACACACACACACACAGACACACACACACACACACACACACACACACACACACACACACACACACACACACACACACACACACACAAACACACAGTTGAACAGCTATTATGATAAATCCACACTTTATGAGATTAACCATGCACTCTGCCCTGTCACTGTAATATTTGCAGGAGGTGATAGGAGGGACACTGATATACCTGTTTTTGACAGTATGGGCATTACAGGCAAGTTGCCTTCTGTGCATGGCATACATATATTGCACAATGCACACTATCACAAATGATACACGTCATTCATTTTTTTCAAACAGCTATGTATGTCGTATGTGCATAAGCAGAACAGGTAGCACACTTCCATCTGGTGTAACAACTTGGTTGGTGTTCTGCACCATCGGAAAGTCATGTATATTCCACAGAAAGAATACCAACGTATGACCAATAAGCTATGTGACAGCACACTGTGACAAAGGTGGTGCACTTCAGTTACACATCACTGGAAGATATGTAGGGAAATACATGAAGAAGGGTGCATTGTACACAGTTATCAGTGTGATGAAGGCTGGGAACCATGAAGATATTATGGTGTATGATGTACATATCCTTCACAGACCCAGTACTTGTGTTACATTTAAGGGAGTAGTTAGCACTGTTACCACATACTGGTGGATGTACCACTTACCATCTACCCCAGGACATGTGTTAAATACCTATTGGTCTGATTATAAGGTGTGATGTCTGCATTATACTTGAGTGGTGTGTTTGTTTCCTGATTCAACAAATCCCTCCATGTTGCTTATCAATTCAGGTGTTGTCATGGTTGTGGCAGCAGTTTTTGGTGTGTGTTGTTACTGTCTGTATTATACTAATATCACAGTTGGAGTCACTGATTGCTCACAATCTGTAGTCCTTCAGGTAGCTATTTGGGCACAACATGTGTATGTCATCTGTGATATCCATGACATACTAATGGGAAGAAAAGGGCATGGCAGACAACCGTGATGTACAGACCTGATCACTGGTCTTGACATGTAGGTCATGTCACACATTTCAACATAGTGAGATGCCACGTATGTCATATACTAGTTTATGTATTTGGTGATATAGCTGTTTATGGCCACATATGACAGTGTTGATTGAATACCTCAGTGAAGATTTGTGTCAAATGTCTTAACCTGGTCAAGTTCCACAGCATCATACTGTTGTCATCATGCATGCCCTCAATGACCTCTTTGAAGACATATATCAGATGTAACAGAGTTGATGTAGCATAACTCAGACAAGTCTGTTCCATAAATCAGAAGAATTACTAGTGTACATGTAGAAGAGGTCCATGATGACATATTGGTCTGCCTCTATACGCATTAGGTGCTGCCCCCCCAACTCAGGTGGATGCATGTTGATGTACACCCTTGTATGGGAATATACACCTTGTGAAAGGTGCATGGAAATGTGTATTCAACTGTATGAGGAAGGTGTATGTGCTGAGTCATACAGTTAGTGATCTGTGATGTTGTCACAGCCCATTGGTTCCATTTGATAGGCCTGGATGAAGGTAAGACAGTCAACACTGCCTATCCTGATCTGGGCTAGGGTTTTGACACAACCCCTCACATAGGTATCATTGAGAAAACCTTGAAGCTGAGGAGTAACACTTACTTCAGTTGATGAGCAACCAATTGGCTCACTGACAGAACACAGTATGTGAAAGTTGGTGAATCAACTTGCACCAGTAGAACTGTCACCATTGGCAAACCCCAGGGATCTATGCTTGACCCTTCATGATTTGAACTCATTTATTGACAGTTCAGGCTAAAGTATATGGTTTTTGGCTTATCAAGTTTGCTGATTCTTGCCTATTGTGTGCAATCACTGAGTCCACCAATGGTGATAACATAGAACAGGAGGAGCTAACACACACAACTGAATGGTGACAAAGATAGACGATCTACAAATAAATGCAGAAATGTGTGTTTATAATGATGTCTGTCTTAAAAGTGGAATTCCATGCTAATCACAGCATTGACAACAGTTTTGCTATGCAGAAACCCAGCGATGCAGTCACTAGGAACACATGTAGAGAGTGTTCTGAACTTTGACCGCCAAGTGTCCACACTGGTATTGAAAGCTTATGCTGTGCACATCATAAGTCATGCCATTATAGTGAGATCTTAGGATTGTATGATAGTACTTTAGTCAAACCTCATCACAACACTAATAGAGTATAATGCTCTCTTTTTCCTGTACCTCACCAGACAGCTAGAGATACCACAAGGCTTTCTCAGCAAGATAACACACGGCCTACAAACCATGCCATGATGTATGTGGCTAGATTAAAAGCCATGCCAGAGTAATCTTTACTGTATAGATGAGTTCTGCCTGGCGTCCAGGCCAATCTCTGGCCCTGTCCTGTTATGAGCACTACATATCCAAAATCTGAAATAGCTGATGACATCAGCAGTGCCTGTTGAGGAGAATATGGTGTAAATGTTTCTGTTTAATGTGAAATAACAGCTCACATGCAGTTGACTGCAGCGAGAACAGAACCCCTACTTATCTAAGTATACAGACTACAGAATGCAGTATTTTACATAAGTGCAACTTGGAGTGTCTCAGACAACACTTTATAGCTGATGACATCAGTAATGTCTGTATGCACACACACACACACACACACACACACACACATACACACACACACACACACTTGACTGCAGTAACAATAGGGCCATTATCTATCCGAATAAACAGACTATAAAACCCAGTACTTTACACAAGTGCCACAGCCCATGTCTGATTTGGAATGTGTCAGACAACACTTTATAGCTGATGACATCAGCAGTGTCTGATAAGGAGGATATAACAGTGTCACACATGCTGGTGTAAAACACTCTTTCTAATGTTAAGCAATAGTTCAAACACATAGTTGACTGCAGTGAGAATAGAACCCCTACCTATCTAAACACACACACTACAAAGCCCAGTACGTTACATAACCACCACAGCTCAAGTCCAACTTGAAATATGTTAGGCAACAATTTATAGCTGATAGGAACAGCAGTATCTGTTGAGGAGAATATAACAATTCATAGGTTCATAGGTGTTTACTAGGCTAGTGAGTACAAGGACCTTTTTAAGCTTAGCTACACATCCCAAATCTCTGATAAGTTCTGGTACCCTTGACAAGTGTAAGCAGGCATTTGGAGATGCAATATCTACAAGTAGGGGCCTGGAAGATGAACCATTTACAAGTTGCCTGTGTCCATTAGAGACATAGGTGTCAAACCAAGGATGAATTTCCTTTTCCCTATCCAACTGTCCAAGTTGCACTTGAATTGGGTTAGGGAGTAACTAGGTTAGGAGCTGGTGTAAAGTGTGCTCTGTAATGTCAAGCAATAACTTACACACACACACACACACACACACACACACACACACACACACACACACACACACACACAGACACACTGTGTTGACTGCAGTGAGAACAGAACCACTAAATATCTAAGTACACAGACTATAGATCTTAGTACTTTATGCAAGCTCCACAGCACAAGTGTAATTTTTATATGTCTGTAGGTCAATTTATAGTGGATGACATCAGCAGTGCATGTTGGAGAGAAGAAGTTGGGAGGCCTGCATGAAATGGATCTGCAAGCATGTGCATGTATCAAAATAGTGTTGATTTATGGCATTGGGATGATAACTGCAAGATATAAACTTCTGTTGTTCTGGCCAACCAGACGCAAACAAACATAGTTGACTGGCGTGACAGCAGAACCTCTGCCTATTTAAGTATACAAACTACATAACACAGTATGCTATGCAAGCACCACAACGCAAGTCTGAGTTTTACAAAACAGTCTGAGTTTTTTTTATGGGGCTGGGAGGGTGGCCTAATGGTGAAGGTGTTTGCCTTACAAACACAAAGTACAGGGTTTGAATCTCACAGGGTATAATTGGCTAGGCTTAAAATGGCTTGCAAGGACAGTTAGCCTAGTATGAACCTATGAACAAGACTGCTGGTGAACTTATAGTAGATTACATCAGCAGGCCATGTGAAACACAAAATGTTGGAAGACCTGCATAGGCTTGTAGCTTTATATGTACATAGAAGGCTACTAGCCTAATGGCCCTATGGTGTTTAGAGGCCTAACTGTGTAAAAACACAAGTACCCTTATTAAGCATAGTTGGATGGTCATTGTTAGCAGAGTGGTTTTGTCAGCAGCACCAATTAGCCCTGTCCATGAAGGACAAAGTTGCCATCCCTGAGGTGACTTTACAATTAGCCAACCAGTAGTCAAGGCTGTGCTTGAACAGGGTCATTGAGGAGCATTTTTTCACACACAGTGGGAGCCTATTACAGAGGAGTGTGCATCATAGGTGGAGATATCTGTCTCCTCAACCTGTTCTGTTTATGTTACAGGCTAGGCTGAGAAACCTGGCCAAGTTATTCTTGTCGCATTTGATTTGCAAATGTCCAGCATTTTCAGCAGGGCAGGGTCTGACACTACTCTGTAAAGCAGTCATAGGTAATCTCTCAGCAGCCTGCATGATACTCAGTACACTGACAGGTCTTTCAGTCTTTCCATGTAAGTCATGTTTGGAGGCTCTGCAGTCTCCTAGGCACAACCCTATGTTTTCTCCAATTGCTGCACACATCTGGTGAAGTACAGACAGAAGAGAGTATTGTACTCAAATTAGTGGTCTGATCAAGGTAGAGTACAGCAGAGGTATGACCACCTTGGTCTTGGATGTGATATCAATATGTATGATATGCACAATGCAGAATGTGTGTGTCACCACTATGGACACATAGTGATGAAAGTGTAGATTGCTGTCAACATGTGCACTTAACTCTCACAACACTGTATTTGAACTTAGAGGGGTACTATGTATATCATAATTAGCAGAGGTACTTCATTGCCAAAGGGGACAATGAGTCGATGTATGCTTTAAGGTTCAGTCAGTGAGCTTGACAGCAATCATTTTTGTGTGGGGCAGTCTCTTCTGGAATATGTTGCCAGGATTGGGGCACTTCATTAGTGCATCCATTTACCAATCATCTGCAAATTTGGTAAACCACAGGCTATTTGCCATTGTCTGCACTTCAGGGAAGAAGTTTCCAAACAGTTGAGGGCCCAACACAGATCATTGTGATATTCTAATGGTAATTGACTATTGGTAGAGGTGCAGCCCCTAACTTTGAGATTGTGTGTTATATCAATGAGCGAGTTGCCTATCCCTGTACTACTGTATGGCTTAATTCCCACATGGGAGTTCTTCACTATGACACATGAATGAGGGCTAGTGTCAAAGGCCTTCAATAATTCAACATAGGTGGTAGGTCCTGTTATCCCTCATCCAGGTCTGTGGGGTCAGTATCCAAGAAGTCCACAAGGTTCAATGAGCAAGATCTACCCTTGACAGATGGGTAGGGTCAAGTGTGTTGAAAGTCACCTATGTCCCTGTGGATATGGTCCATACTGATTCCTTCCTTTGCCTTGCAAATAAATCTTTTTAGGCATATAGGTCAATAGTTGTAGTTCTGCATGTTAACAGATTGATGTGTATTGCATATCATACTACATTTGATGTTACATTTTGTACTGTGATTGATATATGTGTGGTAACAGTACTGAGTGCTTGGTGGCGTGGCAATGGATGGATGTATTGTAAATATGTTACATATTGTTAGGCTCTCAGTTTGTAATGTTTACACATGTAATTTCATGTCATACACAGAGAATGGATGGTAAAGGGGTCATTTCCAAAACTCCTTCATCTTCCTCTCTTAAAACCTAGTTGCCTCGTGGTTTTGGTGTCTTTTCAGGCTTGTTGGCTGTTGGTGAAGCACCCACCAAGAGGAGAAAATGCTGAGAGAAGAAAGGAGCCACTTTTGAGATTTTAAGTATTTTTCCTCTGTTTATTTGATAAGTTTTTCTGCATAGCTGCCTAGTTTGAGCATTTTCTGGCTTGTTAAACTTGATTTCTGCATTAGTAGCTGTATTTAGAGCACAACCAAGAGCTGTATACTGAATTTCCTGTTTGCACTTAATTTTAAAATTGTTTTTTTCTCATAACTTGCATATTGTCTGTCTTTGACCTAGCACTCTTGTGTGGGGTCATTTACTGCACTGTTATAACTTGATATTACTTGTGAACCTCTGCTATCTCTGAAAAAACAAAAACAAAAAAAATCTTGCTTTTTTCCCACTTTTCTGAGATTTAAAAAAGTTCAAGTTACAGGCTTGCTGTTCTTGAACTGTTTTGTAAGTTTCTGTGAGGCCATTTTTGCTTGGGCTAAAGGAAAGTCTCTCTGTTGATCAGTGGCAGTGATAAACATTGAGCTGCTTCCCTGCCCACCGTGGGAGTGGTTACTGACTTGAAACTGTAGTTTTATTGGCTGTTTTGGGTCAATTCCTGGCTCTTTCTAGCCCCTGCTATCAAGCACGCTTTAGAGTGCTTTAGTGCGATTTAGCGCGGAGTTGCCACTAGAGCAGCATCGGGCAGCAACAAGGTTAAACTTTTTCTTTCTCCATAAAGTCTGTTCTTCATTTTTTCCTTTAGGACTGCTCTACTAGTAATCTAAACAGTATATCCCTTAACTAAAAAGCGCAGCACTTGTTCCTAAAAGCTTTTACTTGTCTTAAAAGCATCTTCTTTTCAGGGTTAGCACTTCTGTATTATACAAAGTCCCTCACTAGCAAAACCCCCCCAGGAGTACCCACTTCCTTACTAAGTCCTCTATTATTCAGTTACACCCCTAACTTTTAAATTTCTCTAGCATGTCGAAGGGCCAGATGCTGGCGTTCTCTCCTGTCCAGTTGGTGAATTTGGGAATATTGAGGCAATGTTACAATTGCCTCATGTACACTGACAACCCTCTCCTCCTCCCACATAACACAAATACTTGCGAGAGATGCAGCTATTTAGCCAAACTGGAGGCTGAGCTCTCTCAACTCAGGACTGGCAAGACCAGACAGGAGGAGAAGGCAACTACACACACCACAAAACCAGTCTCACATAAAGCTATCACAACAATGAATCAAGCACATAAGCACACAAAGTCATACTCGAGGCTCTGAGCAAATTTTACCTAAACAGCAGAGGCCTCCAAAGCAGACATCCAAGCAACTGCCACCTCATGACACACCACAGGCAACACATAAACCACAAAATCAGTGTGCAAAGCAGTCACAGCCCTTAAGGCCAAATACAACACCAAACATACTTGTCATAGGTGACTCCATAGTCAGACACACTGACGTCCCACTCACCAGGCTGAACAAGGAGAGGGTCACAGTAAGCTGCCTATCGGGCGCTAGAATCCGCCACATAACACAAGCACTCGG